>NC_067490.1:44103483-44283483 GCF_947179515.1 Apodemus sylvaticus | reverse complement strand
CAACTTGGTATAATTTGACACACAGAAGCGTTCTTCCTGTTACTTTCTTTGCTGAAAACTGTCTTTGGGGAGCAGGGGGCGGAAGTGGAGGAGAGGTCACAACCTTAAGCTGCACCCCTTGGCTTTCCTCCAAGGACTCTGCCCTGACTTGCATAGAGAAGGGATGTTGAAGCAGTTTCAGTGTCACAAAGGCTTTAGGTGCATCAGAAGACCCACCAGAGGAGTGGCTGTCAACCTTCCTAATGCTGTAACCCCTTAATACAGTTCCACCATGTTGTGGTCATCACCCCGATAATACATTTTTTTTGTTACTACTCCATAGCTATAATTTTACTACCGTTATGAACCATACTGTAAATATCTGATATGCGGCCCCCCATGAAAGGGTCATCTGACCCCCAAAGGGATTGCAAGCCACGCCTCCTGAGCATGGGCGGGTTAGCTTCTTCTTGCTCTATGGCCCTGTAAGTGCTAATGACGTGGTGGACATTAAACAGGAGAAAGGTCTCAGACAAAAAGAACTATGTTCACGTTACACCACTTTCAGGGTTGTTACCTTAAACAAACAAACCAGCCTCCGTGTGGCTGTTACCACAGCCCCTGCTGCAGACGAGGGGGGCACAGAGGAAGCCAGTATACCTTGCCCAGTGTCGGGAGTGAGTCGCCACCACGGTCATCATCTTTATATGATCATCATGTCTGCTTCTCAAGGTGTGGAGGTGACGAGGAGGGGAACAGACAGCACTGTGTTCCGTTCCTTCTGCAGATGGAGTCATAGCGGAGGTTCAGCAGGGTCTATGGGACGTGGCTGGGCAGGGTCTGGTGGCACTGTCGACACTGGGTGGGTGCTGGGTTTCTGCACGGGGCATGGTGGTTAGTGAGGGTGGAGGATCGTGAGGTCGCCCTGTCACACCCTGGAAGGTCCTGTCCTCCCTGCTCCCGTCCTGTCAGCATCCTTTCTTTCCTTACTCTTCTTCTCTCTGGAGACAGGGAAACACATCAGCTCATTAATGTAGAAGCCATTTTCTTCACCATAGCTTCTCAACACATGGATGTATGCGTTGAAATCGACAAGACAAAGAGCAAAAAGTGTGTTAGGATGTTAGTGAGAGAAACTCGGAGAGCTAGATCGTGCGATGCGAATGACCCTTCCGTTAAAATAGTAAGGCGCGGCTCATTGGGGGACGGTAATGATGAAAGGAGAGGAATAATAGCTTTTGTCCGTTTTTTCAATCTTAGATATGGTGTTTGCTGAACTTATTACTTACTTAGTTCTTACTCATATTTCAACATTTGCTCTCCCGAGCCCAGGCGAAACCCGTGTGGATCTGGAAATGTATCTTAACCTTTCCCACTTAATTAGTGAAGAGTCTATCATGAGCATGTTTTTGTACATCATCCTTAGAGGGATAACAAAGACTTGGTAAGGGCTGCCTTCGCTGTCATGGCAACTGCCAAGCGTGTTTTCAGAGAGGGTTGTGTGTGTGCCCTTTAAACTGGAACTCTATAACCGGGTTCTTAAAATGTCAGCTATCATTTTTAGTTCTCTAGAGCTGCACCCAAAGCAGCAGAAACTAGGCTTGTGTGAGGCCCTCGAAGCCTTCTTGTCTGCAGCTTAGGTTCCGGTACATTTAAAATGGCAAGACTCTTGTAAGTCCACGGGCCTCTGTGCTGGCTCATCTCCACGCACTCCATCATCTTCCAGTTTTTTCTGAAATTCTGAGGCTTACCAGCTTTCCCTTTCCAAACTGAAGAGAATCACAATATAAAGTATTATCTGTCTCCTCACTAGTAAAACTCCCAAGAAGCCCACAGAATGGAGGCTTCCTATTTTGTAGGTACAGACACCTGGATCGGGGATCTAGACACTGCCACCTTGCAGAACATTGGCCAGAGGGTCGCGCTAAACCCACCCTGGCCAGTTGTCTGTGTTGCCAGCACAAATACCCAAAGTTGTATTTGGTCCAGGTGTGGCAGCTTTCCGACTCACACCGGGTAGAATGACATCACCTGTCATTTACTGTGCACTCAGTGTGTGACAGCCTCCGTCCTATGTACTGTATGTAACCTATATTTCCTGTATTAACTCAATTCCCAAAGATGCTATGGAGAAATAACTTTTATCGAGTCTGCTGTACAGAGGTGGGAAACTGAAGTGAGTGCACAGCTGATGTAATTTCCCAAGTTCAAGTAGCCGAGAGGTGGAGGAACGAGAATTCGAGGCCAGACTGGCTGCTTCCAGTGCCCATGCTGTCTACCTGTGAACTATGAACACTTAGCGTGGTGGCAGCTGCCTTTTAAACCACTGAGTAGAAGCAGAGGCTCATGGGTGTGAATAGCCTGGGACTGTAGACACCTTCGATGTCAGCATGGTGTTGCTTTTGACTTCTGTTAATATTTAAAGAAAGTGTGTCCTTGTTTACTCCTAGTGCTCCCCCCGCCACGTGCATGCACACGTGTGTGCACACACACTGTTCTTCCTTGTACAGTTATACCGAAACTTCCTTGGTAAATACCTAGGTTATTGCAGACCTGCTAGGTTGCTCAAACAGGATAGCCTGTCTCTGAGTCCTCCTCAGTCTTCATAACAGTCCTTAAATTGCACACCCGGGAAATCTTTGTTGAAATATACTACACCTCAACCCTCCTCCTCGCCACCTCTCCAGAGTCTGTAGAAGTCCCCGCGTCCCACCAGTTTCACTGTCCTCCTGACTCCCCTGTTGAACACTCCAGGTGCACCCCTCTTCTGTTTCCCCCTCACCTGCTGCGGTCAGTGGTCGGCCCTTGTTTCTTTGTCTCCTGATGACTTGTGAACTAAGGCTTTCCGCATTGTCCCTTTCTCCTCTGCACCCGTGACAGTCGCCAAGTTAAAAGGCCCCCAATGAACCTCATTATGCCTGGTGTTGGGATGCGTTAGGGATAGGGCTTTGTCTCTCTGCAAGACCAGCGTGTTGTCATTTTATCTCCTTACAGATTCTCTGGGAATTCTGATGCTGGACATGCCAGTCAGCCGTAGGTTAAAAGACAGAGCATCCATTTTCTAAATGTGTGCCTCTCTGTGGCTGACCTCCTCCAGGGAGACGCTTCGTTCATTTAAAAAATCCCTTCTAAGAAATGGATCCAAATACAAGACATAGACTTTGTGTGGACACTGTCTGATTTGGGGTTCCTCTAGTGCGGGGAAGGCGGAATGTAATTCAGGGTAAGAAAGTGAGTTTCAGGCTTATGATATTGCGTGGATCTCTTGAGGGTAGCTTGTGATACTGACACTTACGGGCATATTCACAAATCAGGAGGAGGAGGAGCATGGGAAGAGGATGGTCCAAGAAGAGGCAGCGGAGGGCAATGGGGGATAAACATATGGTTGAATGTGCCGTGTGTGCGTGTGCGTGTACGTGTGTGTGTGTGTGTGTGTGTGTGTGCGCGCGCGCGCGTGTGCGTGTGTGTTTGCAATTTTTTAAATTTATTTATTTTTATTCAATATATTCATTATTTACATTTCAGATGATTTCCCCTTTTCTGGCTCCCTACTCCCCGAAAGTCCCATAAGCCCTCTTCCCTCCCCCTGTTCCCCCATCCACTCCTTCCCACTTTCCTGTTCTGGTATTACCCTATACTGCTGCACTGAGTCTTTCCAGAACCAGGGGTCACTCCTCCATTGTTCTTGGACATCATTTAATATGTGGGTATTATTATGTCTTGGGTATTCAGAGTTTCTAGGCTAATATCCATCTATCAGTGAGTGCATACCATGATTGATCTTTTGAGACTGGGTTACCTCACTTAGTATGATGTTATTCAGGATCCAGAGGATTACCCAGCATGCAATAAGGACACATGCTCCACTATGTTCATAGCAGCCTTATTTGGAGTAGCCAGAAGCTGGAAAGAACCCAGGTGTCCCTCAGTGGAGGAATGGATACAAAAAATGTGGTATATTTACACAATGGAGTACTATTCAGCCATTAGAAACAATGAATTCATGAAATTCTTAAAGAATGAATTTAAAATATTATATTAAAAATACATAAATAACTTGGAAATACATTGAAAAATTGTTATATTTTAGTGGTATATGTATGTATGTGTGTATTTGTATATGTGTGTGTGTGTATGTGTGTGTCTGTAGGTGTCTTTTTTGAGACAGCCTTACTCTATAGCCCAAGCTCTCTGGAAAGTCAATATGTAAGCTAAAGCAGCCTTAAATTCACAACAATCCTCCTGTCTCAACATTCCAGGTGCTGGGATTATAGGCATGAGTCTTCATACCTGCTGGACTTCATGAATTTAAAAAATTTAGCTCTGTTTCCAGCATTTAAGAAGAAACTAAATTGTGGTAGATTCACAGACACAGCAATTGGAAGCTTTGGATGATACCCCTGTTATGACCCAGGAATTGACACTGGGGTAGGGATGGCGGGCAATGGGCAGGAAACAGTAGATTAAAGAACAAATGGAAATGGAAGAGGTGACAGGAGAGGGCCAGGGAGCTAAGGGACTGTGTGTGTCTTCATGCGACCATTACGGTGCAGGAGTGCCTGCTCCTGTTTAGTAGGTCAGATTTATCACCACAAGATGAATTTGTTTTGTTTTTCTTTCTATTGGTTCTCTGTGAATTTCATATCATGTACCCCAATCCCACTTATCTCCCTCTCCCCTCGTACCCACCCTCCATCTCTGCAACCTCCTCCCAAGAGAGGGAAAAAAGCATCTTTTTTTTTTCTTTTTTGGTTTTTTGGATTTGGTTTTGTTGACACAGGGTTTCTCTGTGTAGCCCTGGCTGTCCTAGAACTCGCTCTGTAGACCAGGCTGGCCTCGAACTCAGAAATCCACCTGCCTCTGCCTCCCAAGTGCTGGGATTACAGGTGTGCACCACCACTGCGCGGCGGGGGAAAAAAAGCATCTTGTTGTGGAAGCTGCAGTGTGTCACAGTGCACCCCACAGCACACCCCTCTGTCTCCCCTTCTTTGCTTGCAAATGTTCATTGCAATGATTCTATCTGGTTCGCAGCCTCTGGCTGCTGCTGCTCTATTAATGCTGGACCCGCCCTGGGACTCCTCTCGGATACCCTGTTGTTGCTCCTCACGAGATCCTCCGGTTTTGGATCTGCAGGACCCTCCCCTTCATCGATGGGGTAGATGTTGGGGTGGGCCGACTCAGCCCTGGATCAGGGCCTGAGGTACCTGAGCTGGTCAGCCCACCCACCAGCTCTCGCAGGCTCACCCCCTCTGGCAGGCTCACCCACAAGCCACACGTCCAAGGCCAGCTCCACTATGCAGGGCCAGCTCTCATGCCCTGATGACTTCGCGGCCAGCCTTCCTCCCTGCTGTGGCAGGGGTAATGGGGGAGTACATCTCTCTGTCACCCATGTCACTGAACACACACACAGACAAGTGATGGGACCAGCTCTCCCATTCTCCCATCCTCGGGCTGGGCTGGCTAGCCTGCGCCAGCCTGCCTATGCCTCCACCACCAGGGACAGCTCTCCTTTTCCATGACCCCAGGGCCAGGTCTCCCATCTGCTGCAGGTGGTGAAGGGTGAGGAGGAAAGAGAGTATCTCTTCCTTGTGCACACTGCCTCCTGGGAGATAAGTGACAGGGCCAGCTCTTCCACACTTACATCCTTGGGATTGGCTCAACCACCATTCCCACAATGTGCGGGCCATTCTCACAAGTAATGCGGGGGCATGGGTATGGGCATGGGCAGGGGCAGGGGCAGTGGCAGGGCCAGGGGCAGGGCCAGGGCCAGGGGCAGCTCTCCTGTTTTCATGCTCCCAAGGCCAGATCTCCCACAATGCCCAGATGAGGAGTGGGGCCATTTCTATACATTCCTCAGACATCAACATGTCCACCCAGGCAGCATCCCAGGCCAGGGAGGTCTGCCTGGCCTCTGTTGGAAACAGACCCCTGCAGCAGTAGGGACATGGACCTAGACATGGCCCCCAGTGGCAGCACAGGCCGAACCCCACCATGGTCCCAGGTGGCATCACTGGGTACTTCATCAGGCTGTACCTCACTACCCTTGAATCTCCACGTCTGCCTCTTTCCATTGTGCCCACACCCTTTTGGGTTTATTTTTTCCTCTTCCATTCCTCCACCACTTACTTGCTGTTCTTAGTAGTGCCCAGGGTCTGAGTATCTGGGGTCATCTCAGGAGTGCTGTGCTCTGCTTGTGCATTGTGGTGCCAGGCAAGGGTCATCTTGGGCGAGTTCCCAGTCTGGTCCTCAGGGTACCTGCCTGGTTGTCATCTCAGGCTGGCTTCTCACCAGGGACCACCTGAGTGGCCCCATGCAAGGGTCGTCTTTCTCAGGCTCACTCCCACCGGGACCCATAGTCCCAAGAGGCGTTCTTCTAGTCTCAAGGTCACTCCCCATCTTGGGAGCTCAGCCACACTGGTCATTTCAGGCTAGTTCCCTGTCCGGGCCCCCTGCACTGGACTGATGGTCGTCTCAAGTTCACACTTGTCAGGGAGTGTTAGGCTCCTAATCATTCAGATATTCACAGGACAGGAAGATGAGTGTAGACCTAGTCTCTCTCCTCTCTGCCACCTATAGAGGCACAGGTGACACAGCAGCCACACCCGCAGTGCCTCTAGGGGAAGTCAAGATGGAGTTGCTGACGCTTCAGAGGAAGGCTATCCTGAAGGGTCCCTAGCATAGTGAGCAATAAATGTAATTGTAGGTATTGCTGTTACTGACTTTGAAGGGATGTAAAATGCCCCATCCTTTAATTCTTGTGTGTTGTCTCTCCTGTTTGAGAATAAAATATGCCTTATGTTTATATGAGGTCCCAAGGGCCTGTGACCTGGAACTGTCATCCGTCTGCTCCTTTTAGAGGCCTGCCGAAGATCTCCTGGGATTAGTGTAACAAAATAACTGAGGCAGCACACTTTTAAAGGAAAGTGGATTGTTTAGCTCACAGTTCTGAAGACTTAGGACCACGGCATCGTAACTCTTCAATATGGGGGGTTGGGGGGCTCAGGCCAGGCATCACAGTGATAGGAAGTGAGAGTTCACATGGTGACACAGGACACAGGAACCAAGAAACCAGGACAAGACCAGACTCACTCTTTTTATTAAAACTCACTAAGACATGATTCTTCCTGCCTAAAGATCTTCCCTGCACTGGGCCCCACCCCTAAAATGTCCACCACCTCAGTACCACGTTGGGAATTCAGGATAGCACCAGACCAGGGAGTCAGGCTCCATCCAGCATATGAGCCATTGAGGGGCACAGGTCCGAACCACATCCAAACCATAGGAAGACCTGGAAGTAATTCCATGCATCTAGTTTATGAAGGCAGTGGGGGGCAGGAGGCATGCACAGGTGGGCACAAGGTTGGAAGAGACTGGGTGAGCATGACCTTTAGTTTTAAGGCTGTATTGTAATCAAGAGAGTGGTGTGCTTGTATTTGCATTTTAGAAAGGTCAGTTTGGAAATGGTGTGGAGAATGGATTTCATCAAGGATAAAGACATAACTCCTGGTACATCCATCCAGACAAGAAAAGTGGTGCTGCCAGATCCTGACAATTCACTCAGAGAAGGGGAGAAGGACCTGGGAGTGCCCGCCAATAACCCTGCGTCCTAGGAAGGTGGAGGCAAGAGAATTATAAGCTCAAGGCCAGCCTGAGCTACTGTGAGATCAGAGCCAGCCCATGTATGTAACCTAGTGAGACCCTATCTCAAACACAAACTATAAAGAGGGTTGGTGATGTTGGCCAAGGTGGGACACATTTCCATCATGCCCCAAGACCACGGGCGAAGAGTAAATGGTTCAGGAGCATGGAAGAGGACAGGGCTCTGCTGCTAAGTGCTTGTGGTTTTGAGACAGAGTCTCAATCTTGTAACCCAAGCTAACCATCAACTTGTGATCAGCCTGTGTCAGACTCCCAAATGCTGAAATTACAGGTGTCTACCAGCCCACTTGGCTCAGGCAACCCGGGAGTTTCAACCAGAAGTTTCATAGCACAGTTGACTAGATCTAAGCCATGTGTTGCCAGAATAACCAGGACCCAGGAGGCGCCGATCTGGGAGCTAAATTGGCGAGCCTCAGACAGTAGCAGGACATCCAAAAGATGTGCTCACACCCCCAAAAGCTCTAGATTAAAGAGACTGCGGAATTTAGGCGATTTTTCTATACTTGTTTTTAAAAATCCTTTCTTGCTTTTCTTTTAAGTCATCTAGGGTAAATGGATACATGTTTTTAATTTTTCCCCACTAGGGATCTGTGACTACATTAAAGTAAAAAAAAATATAAAGAATTTATTGTAGTGCTAGGATATATTTGGGCCAACAGTATACTGTCTTTTTACCTGTACACCAGGGAAGCAGAGCTGGGCATCTGGACAGGACAGAAGGGGCATTCCTGTGGGACAGGGCGTGTCTAGCGTTGTGTATGAGAACCACATCTGCATTAGCCTTTTTTACCTTGGTAACTGGATGGATAACTGTGAACTTGTATGTGGCAGGTGGGTGGGGTGATTTGGAGCACACGGAGTGACGGTGGTTTTGTGCCTTGTCGCTGTGCTGTGCCTTCCTGACATCACTTCTGTTCAGAAGGGCAAGTGTCCGAAGGACAAATGTCCAGTACGAGGCCTTGGGTTCTTCCAGCACGAAGGGAAGAATCTGCAGTTAAGGGAAAATGGGGGACTAAAGACAAGAGCAAATGCTCGTTTTACGTGTACAGACGGCCGGTCTGTCCTAGGTGTGACTCAGTTTCCTCCTGGGAGCTTTTATGCAAGACTTTTTAAAAACACAGTAGCCCGTGAGTCTTAATTATATTTAAAATTCTCCAGCAAATCTTGTCTTATTATGCAATTCTCCATGTTTAATATTTGAATGTTACCGCTCTTTTTCCTTATGCTCATAAGGAAGCTTATGCAGTAACACTAGAAACGGCTAAAACTGGTTACACATTTTCATAGGTTAAAAACCCGTGCTTCTAGCTATCCTCCCGTTTCTATAAGGACAGACAGTCCTTAGCAAACTGATGCTACTGTGAGGCATTCTAAAACAAGTTGGAAAGACTAAGTTGTGTGAGAGGCAGGCAGTGCATCTGGTTTACAGCCAGTCCGTAGGGTGACACCAGATACATCGTGCTGCTCTTGATCGGAATAATGCTTGATGGTCAGTGCTTTTCCCTCTTGTAGGAATAGTGTACATTAATCAGATGTGAGAGAGAAATACCAGGATAAACAGATTGAAATGTATGGCAAGACAACGAGCCACATCTGTAAGCTTTTATTTTAGCGTGGTTTATTTTCTGTTTTAGACTTAGCAGCTCAGAGCTCTTAGCAGTGTGTCATGATTGTTCTCAATGGATACGTTGTTCCTGTTGTTAGTTAACGTATACGTTAGCGAGATGGGGTAAAAATGGGCCACAGATTGTCTGGTGTTTGTATTACCTACTACTATCAAATTGTTGAGGCTCTTAATGGGAGAATTCATTTCTATATTGTAACCAGTTCTTAAAATTGCATGAGCACTCTATGTAGAACAGTGCCACGATTTCCCAGTTTGTATTTGCCTTTGTTTTAGGCACACAGAGCACTTCCATGTTTACCTTATAGATTAAAAAGAGTGTGCTGTAGTTGGACCTCAGTTGGACAGCCTGGAGATGTAGAGGTTAAATCCTCTCCCGCAAAACTGCATTCTCTTTTCCAATGATAGCCAAGCCAGTTTATAGCCACGGCTTTATTCTGTATGTGCGAGGTAACCAAATGCCAATTAAACCCCAAACATCTGAATAAATGTGTCCTGCCTTTATCCATAAAGAAAGGGGATTCAGACTTTCTTTTTTTAATATCATTTTAAAGCATAATTTAATTACATCAGTTACCCCTTTCTCATATTCCCTCTAGTCCATTTTCTTGTTAACTCTATCAAACTCATGGGCTCTCTTTTTCTTCAACACATATATTGAACATATATACTGAATATATATATATATATCTATGCACATAACCATATAAATGTAACGTGTTGAGTCAGTGTAGCTGTGTGTGTGGTCTCAGGACTGACCACTGGTGCTGGATAATTAGGGGATCTGCTCTGCAGAATACTAATTTTTCCTCTCAGTACTCCTTGGTTGCCTGTGGTTCTTTGTCTAGGGGTGGGGTCCATGACTTTCTTAACCATTTTATGTTTTATAATTATGTTAGAAACACATTACTTAATGTTGAAATAAAATAAAATAATGCTTTTTTGACATCATACATCAGAATAATGTATTCCTTCTTTGAAAATAAAAGGTTGAGGCTTATTTCTGAAGATAAATGGCTAAACCATTCCTGTGTCATGTAGTTTGAAAATAGAAAGTAAATTAGCTTAATTAAGTCAGTGTGCTCAACTGAATTTTGTTTTTTATAATAAAGTAGAACTAAGAAAATGGATCTAATGATCTTGGAAACACCAGAAAATATCTAGTAGGAAAAGGCAAAGCTGTTTTTAAGGTGACTTCTTAACAAGTCTACACAAAATTATACCTGAAGCGTCTCAGGCCATGAGTGAGAGGCCTTCCTGTTCCCTGCATTTTCCACTGTCCCCACATCTGTACTTCCGATGCTGTGAGCAGCCTTGGTAAGGTGGGTCTTCCGAGGCTAGGATTGCTAGAGATATTGTTTATTGAGTTAGTTCTTTCTTCCTTTCACCCTTTAGTCTAGTTTTTGTCTTACATAAGCAACCTTGGATAGTTCTCAACAGTCTCATAAAATGGTCTCTTAGCATCATCTGAATTCTTCATGTACTGATTTCTATCCAAAGCCTACCAAGGATGACACCTAGGGTTTCACAATGCAACTAGGTGTGGGGAGAACTCCAAGATGCTGTTTTCAGAATGTTCTTCCAAATGTGCTCTCCTCTCACTCTCTCTGTCTCTGTCTCTCTCTGTCTCTGTCTATCTCTCTGTCTCTCTGTCTCTCTGTCTCCCTGTCTCTGTCTCTCTCTGTCTCTCCATCTCTCTGTCTCTATCTGTCTCTGTCTGTCTCTCTGTCTCTCCGTCTCTCTGTCTCTCTGTCTCTCTCTCTGTCTCTCTCTCTGTCTCTCTCTGTGTGTGTGTGTGTGTGTGTGTGTGTGTGTGTGTTATCTGGGGACGTGACCTGCTTCAGACTGGCCCAGCGGGGGGAGTCATGACAGAGGGAGAATCAGAGCTTTTGGTACTCAGGATGGCATGGGTTTGGAGATGACAAACAGAAACAAACACAGAGGCGGTTTGAATCTGAATGTATTTAGCAGCTCTCAAGCAAGGGCTTTTATACATGAGGAGTCGGTATTACCATTTCAAAAGATGTATCCAGTGAAGCAGGTACAATTATCATAGCCATTTGGCACAAGGAAATGCAAAATCAATCAGGTATAATGTTTCCCATGTAACAGATTTAGAGGATCAATCACAGATAATATCAGTCTTCCTGATTAGAATACAGAGTCACTTGTAGTTAGCAGCAAACCTTCAAAGAGAGTTCAAAGGTCCTTAAGAACATTTGGTCATAACCCCTAGGTCCTAGTGAGTAATCCTTATCTAACATCTAGCTTTCACCTTGTAAAACCTTCTTGAAATTCAATTTAAAACTGTACTTAATCAATGCTTTCCATACCACAGTGTCAGAGCCACCCTCATCTACACATGCATAGCCATATAAATTTACATCTTGTTGGGAGGTCATTTTATGTTGTAATTATGTAAATGACTATGAGATAAAGCTGTTGCAGTTCTTAGAAAAGAGTTTATGGCCAGTGACTCTACTTCAAAGAACGGATTCTTATCCATCTTACTTGGCCAGGGCTATTAGGATCATCTTGTGAAAAAGGAAAAGGGGAAATTGAAAGCAAACAAACTGCTGTGAGAACTATGGTTCAGAATTATCCTCTAGCTAGAAAGTTCCACAACCTGTCCCAGTAGACCTCCTCCCTTTGGAGTCTTAACGCCTCAGTCTGTGGAACTTGTCACACAGAATCTACTGGAGTTGGTGTGGCATTGACTGCTGAGAAATGCATAGACATGAGGTTTCTTGGCTACTGTTGAGTCACATGGTGTCTGAGGGAAGGGACTTCTGTAATTGTCTAAGTTGTGAGAGAATTCCCCACTTCCCTCCCAGAACCAGAATGACTGACAGGACTAAATGTATGCATGGGGCACCATGCACAGTGTATGCAGATTTTTCTGATAAGATTAGAAGTGGTTTTAACAAATATGATTTTTTTCTTTTTAAGATTTATATATGTGAGTACACTGTCACTGTGCTCAGACCACACCAGAAGAGGGCATCGGATCTCATTCCAGATGGTTGTGAGCCACCTTGTCATTGCTGGGAATTGAACTCAGGACCTTTGGAAGACCAGTCAGTGCTCTTAACCACTGAGCCATCTTTCCAGCCCCAAATATGATTGTTTAATACTGTTAAAGTTTGTTATCTGCCACTTGAAAGACAGTCAAATCTCAGTGGATTTTAACATAGGCTGTTAAAAAGAAAATCACCTGTAGGTTAAAAAAAAATATCCCAAGTTCAAGATAGAGCAGTGGATTTTGGACAAGAATGTGGAGAGTTCATCAGTCCATATAGTTTCAGTTCCACATTGCAAACCTTTGAAGCACTTGTCAGATTCTATTGCATGACCTTTACATATACAGAATGACCTGCAAGGCCCTTAAGATAGCTCCTCCCAGCAAATGACATCTCCACAACTGTAGAAGTCTTCATTTATTTTCAATGCTTAGAAAAAAAATCTCTACACAGCAAAGGAAGCAAATGCTGTGTTGATAAAGTTTCTCCCAAAGTTCCCTGGACTTTTTAGAGTGCTTTTAGACTCAGTTACCACAGCACCTAAGTCCTCTGGTTCAAACAGTGAAATCATTTATTGTCTTCCCTGAAAAGCACAGACAGGGCCACCAGCAGCCTTGTGTGTTCCTGGGGCACTGTCACAGCCTCCTGCAGCCTCAGGCGGGGTGGGCTTCATTCTCCTGCCCAGGAACAAGGAGTGCCAGTGCCCTCTAGCATACTTCCTCTCCTGTGTTCTGGCGAACGGGATTGGGTTACATGTCAACCCGTTACTGCATGATTTACTGTGATTGGCTTAAAGTTGTTATTTATAGTGTGTACACATAGCAAGACCACCACCGTGAGTTCGTTGTTAAACACAAATTAAAGCGAACAAAAAGTCCTCCATGCGTGGCCAGTTAACTGCAGTTCATTTGCCCAAGTGTCCATTGAGAAAGGCAGCATGATGATTCTGGGGGTCAGGACTCGGGTCTGGACCCGCACTGCCACCGCTGAGCAGAATCCCTGCCCGTCCCAGCCTGGCTCCCTCTGTGAGGTGCAGGCTTACACGAGAACCTCAGCTCTGTGAGCTGTACCTCCTAATGCATTTCTTAGCTGCTCACCCTTTTGTTCAGTAATACCCACTGATGGCTTTCTCTCTTCTGCAAGATGCAGTGGAGGACACTTGACTGTCACTAAAATATTGTCCGTGTGAGCACAGAAGCGGCCCACCCTCCTGCGCCTCGAACACAGTGAATGCCCAAAGGAGAGGCAATGAGAAATGGCTTTTCCTTCACAGGACAGTCATGAAATGAATTGCTTAATGCCCTCAGCAAAGAGCCCCTGCCACAAAGCTCATTAGCGAACCATTACACCACACGGGTTTTCTCTCTTCTGATTAGAATGGAAAATGTGTTCAGCAGAGGAAATACAGAGCCATAAATGTGCTTAGAAAACAGTAAGTCTCCGGGAGGATGCTTACGAGCCTGACTGGCTGTGAAGATTCTAGCTCGCTCAGTATCAGAAAGAGCATGAGGCAGAGAAGCCAGCTGTTCCAGAGAGCAGAACGACAGCCCTGAGAAATGGGACCGTGTTCTCTGAAAGCCCACGGACCCGCGTCCTGGAGCTCTCTGATAAGGTGCCCAGGAAGCTTTTATTTTCTTTTTCAGACCAGGCTCATGCTCACAGCTTGTTAATTTTTCATATTGAGATAGCCCAGGGTGCTTATCTCAGAAAAGAGGCTTAGAAGTCATGTGATCATTTCCTTGAGTAATGCTTGAACCACGGTGAGGTAAAGCAGAGTCTTTATGTTGATTTGGAAACCAGTAAGTGGAACGTATCAGGATGAAGATTTAAGATTCCTGAAAAGAACATCTTTGCTGGTTAGCGCTGCCCAGGGTGATATGAGAGTCTCTGTCACTGAGACGCCTGCTCTTGCATTACCCAGAGAATTCAAGTGAAAGATATGTTGTTTGGGGCAATGTTGTACCATCTCTTCATTTGGTCTGAGGTTGGGCAAAGTGATCTTTAATACAAGTAATTTCTGAAAATGTATAATTGTCAAGATTGCAGTCACAAGTCTAGCTGGGATTATAAGTGGCTTGAAGCGGAACGTGGGTAGTTCGTTTATGCACTAGCTATGTATTAAGTACTTACAATGTATTAGGTACTGTCACTGGGCAGACAGTAAAGGTTAACACTATGTGAGTCCTTCAGCATCCTTCTGAAGGGGCTTGCAGATAGGATGAATAGTAACATCATACACAAGACAATTTCATGTTAGAGCAAATGCCTTGAAGACTGGCAAACCAAGGACATGGGAGAAAGTGGTTGGGGCAAGAGCCCAACACTATTTTAGGTTGTTCATTTGTGTGTTTAGTTTGGGGTTTCGTATTTTTGTTTGTGTCTTTGTTTGAGACAGGATCTCACTCTGTAGCCTTGGCTGGCCCAGAACTCACAGAACTCTGCCTGCCTCTGTCTCTGCCTCTCAAATGCTGGGATTATTAGAGTGTGCATAGTGCTGATCTCTTGGGGGAGCTAAGCTGAGATGTGACATGAGAGAAGTCTGCTATAAGGAGCATGTCCAGTGCAGAGGGCATACACCAAGGGGTAGGCAGGGACCAGCTTGGCACATCCAAGAAGCAAGCAGAAGGCACACCAAGAAGGGCCACAGCTGAAGGGCTCTGGAGTCGGTGAGGGTGAGTGGGGCAGATCACCATAGAGTGTTCACAGGACCTTAGGTGTGAGCCTGTTGCTGTGCCTTCATCCGGGCTCACAGTTGTCCCGGTAACATCCTTGCCCAGGAGAAGGTCCAGCCTAGAACCTCACATTGCATTTAGTTGTTAAAGTCTCCTTTATTCTAAAGACATCACTACCCTTTCTTGATTTATTTTTATGACCTTGACACTTTGACAAATACAGTCAGTTGTTTCATAGACTGGCCGTGGGTTTAGTTTACTCTGATTGTACTCAAGTATGGCGGCAAGCCCTCAGATTGGCCCTACTTTTATTTATCCACAGCCTAGTATCATCCCTACAACTTTGTACCATGGGGGTTTCTTTGGCCAGGAGTGTTTTAGCCAAACTTTCTATCACTAGAGCAGAATACCGAAGACCATTAACTTGTAGAGAGACAAGTTCCCTTTGGCTCACAGTCTGAAAAGCTCCAGTTCATGATCTACCTGTGAAGCAAGGCATGGTGGTGGCAGAGTGTGGCAGAAGAGCTGCTTCAGGAGGAGGGGACTGGGGCTGCATAGTCCCTGCTGTGCACCCGACTTACCCAGGACCCCTACTAGACCCCACCTTTCCTCAAGGTTCTGTTACCTCCTATTGGGATCCAAGGTGGCAACCTAAGCCTCTGAAACATAGGCCTTTGCTAGTGACTTAAAATCCAGATTATTAACCAAGTGTGTAGAGGAGAAATGATTGGGTTCTCAAGTGATCTGTGGGGTCACTGTTTGGGGAAAGCAAGCTTTCACACTGAAGGCAGCCCCGTGCACAGACACAGAAAAGACTAGAGCCTCTGGCCACTGTGTCAACCAAGCAAATGAGTTTAGCTTATCCGATGCCCAACGCCAGGGGGGTCTTGAGTTGATGACTGCTATAGCCAGCGAGCTGGTAGCAACCCTGTGAGAGACCTTGAACCAGAACCAAGATAGGCCCTTCCTGCGTGAGTTCCTGACTAGTTCCATATGAGTAGCCATATCCTAAGACAGGGTAAACGTCTGTTGGCTTAAGATACATCATGAATACAGGCAGAAATGCTATATACGTGATGTGATTGTGCCCCTGTTCATAATGCTTATTTCTTTCATAAAGTAGTATGTTCTGAACTCTTCTACTGTGAAATTGTTGGGTTTTTTGTTTGTTTTTTTTTTTTTTTTTGGTTTTCCAAGACAGGGTTTCTCTGTGTAGCCCTGGCTGTCCTGGAACTCACTCTGTAGACCAGGCTGGCCTCTAACTCAGAAATTCGCCTGCCTCTACCTCCCAAGTGCTGGAATTACAGGTGTGCGCCACCATGCCCAGCTTGAAATTGCTGTTTTAATTAATGAATATTTTAGCGAGGACTTTGAAATTATAGAAGCAGTCTTTACTCATCAAGCCGTCCATTTTGTCATTATATTTATTTTTTCTCACTATGAGTCTTGACTTATGTTCAGTGGGATACAATTCATCACTGTCGTTATTCATTTTGGTACTCACATTGTCCCCAATTCTACCCGAGTCCCTTCAGCCTGCCCCGTGTCCTTTGAACATGTCCTCATCTTCCCCCTTTTCTAGCACAAGATGCTTTGAGCTCATCATGTTCTTTGCCTGTCCCAGCCTTGAAATCAGTCACTTCTCCAAGGGCTTCTGATTCTTTTTAGTGGAAAATCATATTAAAGCCAAGATCTGGGCACTAGGTGTACCCATTGCTACTGCAGGGTCACTATTCCCAGGCCAACTCAAATAGCATGCCACATGGACACATGCAGATCTATACCTATATCTATATCAATGTCTATGTCTATATCTATATCTATGTCTATATCTATATCTATATCTACAACTATATCTATATCTATATCTACAACTATATATCTACAACTGTATCTATACCTACAACTATATCTATATCTACAACTATACCTACAACTATATCTATATCTAAATCTACAACTATATATCTATATCTATATCTACAACTATATCTATATCTATATCTACAACTATATCTATATCTACAACTATATCTACATCTATATCTATATCTACAACTATATCTATATCTATATCTATATCTATATCTATATCTATAACCATACAGAGAATACATATGTGCCTATTATATATTATCTTAATTATGTAATATAAATATCCAATATCTTTATAGATTCAAACAAATACATTTGCATCTGTAGGCTGGTAGTGATGCTTTATTACAAAGTGTCTGGATGTTATTCTAGACTTCTCCGACAGGGAGATTGACTCCTGTTACCGCTTATTTTGTTAGTCCTCATATGTGATTAACCTCCCATCCCCCCTCATCCAAGACTGTCTCTAGTACAGATGCCGTCCATGCAGGCTGTGACTCCTTTATAGAGTCACCGACCTCAAGGATGCCCACCTCACCTTACGGGTGCCCAGTGCTCACCCAGCTGCCCCCGTGCAGTGTGCACCCTAATGCTGCTTGAGTTCTGGCTCCCCTAGCCTGTCAAAGACTGCCGGCCTCAGTATGCAGACTTCTGTCCATGGGATGGCTGGGCTTTCGAGCTGGTTCAAGTGGGAGGGGTGAGGGAGAGCAGGCTCTGTTGTTTTGTAATGTGTTTCTACACAGAAGGAGCACCCTGTTCACCACAATTTAATTTGTCCCAGTTCTTGGGTTCCAGAGATCTGGTTATACTGAAGCCTCATGGTATCTTAATCACTGTCCTACTGCTGATTATTGGAACTGGTGTCAAGGAAACGAGCAGGGTCCTGTCACCTGCACGTGAGAGGCAAGACACACGGCTGTTTCTGCACACCCTGGGTTGTGTTTCTAGGAGTGACATACCACACCTGCTGCTGTTCCAGGAAATGCAAGGACAGAGGGGACACAAGTCCTAATGGTCTGCATCTCAGAGGCGACACATTGCCCTGAGGGAGAACCCAGCCCCACCTAGGAGCAACCACATACTTCACCCTTTGCAAACACCTGTCTGTGCTTGATGCCGCCTGCCCTTTGTTGTCAGAAGTGCCCCCCGTGAAGAGAACAGCCCTGTGGTCTGTGCAAGGTGACCAACCCCTGTTGCCTGCAGGGCTCAAAGCCAGGCACCTTCTCATTAAATAGCTGTTGAATCTTCTAGTTAGAACCCTCGAAACAACGCACCCAGCTATCACTGCCACTTCCCCAGCGTTTGTAATAAGCGTGGCTGGGGCGAGCATCTTGTTCACATTTGTACAGGGCAGGTAATATGTCCAGCCAGTGCAGGGAAGCCATGCCGGGCACAGACTCCATCCTGAGTGGGAAGCCTTTTACCTGATTCAGGTGGGAAAACCATCATCCTGCCTCATTTCTCTGACACCAGAAGTTCTGTAAAAAAAAATACAAATGGCATTTTAATTTTAGAGTTTTCAAGGAGAATATAAAAAGAGCCTCAAAAACACCAGCGGCTGTGGCTTGAATATAAGAAGTATTTCTATTGCCGTTTGCCAGAAGTGGACTGCCTGCCTAAAGGTGGGAGTTACCACAGCCTGGTACCTGCTTCAGCTGAGATAAGAGGCCCGGGGCAGGCGGGGCTGGGCGTGCTTTAGCGTCTTGCTGGCTCCAATGGGCAGGAGTCAGTCACAGAAAGCGTGGGATCTGCTCTAGGCAGAGTGGACAGAGTGACCTAGTCTGGGGCCTGGGGTTTTCTGCATCATGGCAGGGCAGTAGAAACAGACTGAAAACCAGGCTTCCAGGAGCCATTTTCTGAATCATATGGCAAGCTGTCAGAGGGACTGTCAGAGGGACTGCCGCATTGCCTTGGTCAGGAAGCCAGCTGTCACAACAGCTGCTGGCTCAAAAACCAGCCGCCTCTGCCATCTTCAGAAAATCACTGCTGCTCATACAACACACACACTCAAGTGTACATACAAACACATGCCCTCATGCATACACACACTCAAACACATACGAATACATGCACCGAACTACCCACACCCATAATCCCGTACACATACACACAAGTATCCACATGTACACACACACACACACATGCATATGCATGCACCCATGCACACTGGTGTGCAAGAGCACACACATGAACACCCACATGGCTGTGCATACACATACATACGCACTCACATGCACACATGCACACAGGCCTGATAATGAAAATTTCTAGTCCTACATTGCAGTCTTAGAATGTCAGAGTCCTACTAAAAGGAACCAGGGCTCCCGGGAGAAGTTGTTGACTGGGCGCATGTTGGTACACATATACCACAAAACTGCAACTTCTCGTTGATCCAGATGGCCAGAAAGCTCTTGGAGAAAAGTGGGGTCCTTAAGGAGGACTCGGTGAGCTTGAAGCAGCCCCCACTGGATCCAGACAGGCTAGCGTGGACCCTGTAAGAATGTCATCTGTACAGAGCGAAGCTCAGACTGTATGCCCAAGGCTGTGCTTGTAAGGTTTTAAGTG
Source organism: Apodemus sylvaticus (assembly GCF_947179515.1). Taxonomy (NCBI): domain Eukaryota; kingdom Metazoa; phylum Chordata; class Mammalia; order Rodentia; family Muridae; genus Apodemus; species Apodemus sylvaticus. The sequence continues at coordinate 44,264,089 of NC_067490.1, read as the reverse complement.
TGTCACTCTGAAGGGGAGCAGGGAGTCACCTGGTGATCTGACAAGAAGGCTGTGAACTGTAGTGCGGAGTGAGCAGAGGGGAGCAGGGAAGCCCTGTGGTTATGGACAGAGTGGCAATAGGTGCCGTGCGTGTGCACATTTATATAAGAATGACAGCTTACAGAGACAAAAGCACCAACCAAGCATTTCTAGGAAAAACACACAGTAAATGCAGAACAGCACACCACACGTAGCATCCTGCAGTGCCGCTGGCCCACTCCTACACCTCCTTAAACCGTGGCCATCGGCCACCCGCGGCTGTCATGCACTTGTCCAGTGGCAAGTGATACTGCAAATCATCTTAAATATATTCCATTTAAGTCGTCACATGGCCAGTTGCTGCCACATTGTACACGGGCACTTGAGAGCTGCGCTTTGGACCGAGGTGTCTGTATCCTGGCCCTCAGAACGTGAGCTAGATGCAGAAGCGCGTTTTTTTTAAAGGACTGACCCCATTTTCACTATACCATCTCGGTAGACTCGAGACGAGGCTCAATGTGTGAGTGCTATGTTGAGAAGATATGCACACTTTGACGAAAGAGCCGGAGAGCCGGAATTGATATCAGAGGAAAAGGTGCGAACAGTGTCCACGCACCGAAGGCTGGCATCCCTGAGGACGCCGAAGACCAGGCAAAGCTCTGGTCGGAAGTGTTTAACGCTGCCACGGCATGAGCAGTTGGATGACAAGGGCTCCAAGCTCCCGATGGAGATTGTGAGAGAAAGACAGAGATCACAACAAAGAGATCACTAAGGCGCTTGCCGAAGACTTGCTTCGTTATAACGGATGTCTTATGTGTCTTAGTAGATCCAAATTATAGTTTCGACCTGATGAGGGTTTTCTTCCAGAAAGAATGAGGCAAACAAAACCACCTTTTGATCCTCAATATATTATCTCTGTCTTCTGGCTATGATGTGGTCAACAAGGAAGCATTATTAGATGGGATGCTAGCACCACGATGACAACGTCGTTGTGGGAGATACTGAAAGTTTTGGTAGCAATAGGCAGAGCACTGGGAAGCGAAGTGGATCTTAAGAATCAAACTCTTAGTAGATTTTCTGAAAATGCTACGTGAGGTTTGATGTATGCTGATCAAAGCAAGGGTATGATTTTAACACGCCAAAACGAATCATATAATGTGATTCTTAAAATCATGTAGGTGTTGTCTAGTAGTTCAACCAACAAATTTTGTCTAGTAGTCTAACCGCTAACCATGAATCTTCTTGATGTCACCGAATTCTGAAAACCTCTCAGCCCCACGACAGTGAACACGTGCTGGTTATTCCATATATGCAAGCTAGAAAAGTCACCGTAACAGGGATTAACTCTAAAGGGCTCATCCATTAGTTCCACATTCGAGGATAAGGTGGAGTTTGTTTTTCTTTTTATCAGAAATGGCTGTGTTAAAAGCAGCCCCACTGAACGAAGAGTGTTAAAGGCATCAGTAAGGATTTGCCTCGAAGTGTCTGGTGTGTCTGGTGAATTCCCACCTGGTATCTCTTCTCTGCTGTGAGAGCCACAGTTAAGGCTGATGTCGCCAGCGCTCACCGAGCAATGCATGCTAAGCAGCCCATAAAGGAATGAGTGCACATCCTAACTAAGACTGCACATTACTTGAGGGGAAATACAGAATACCCTGCCAGCATCTGCAATGTAATTATAATATGTTATGTCTAAAAATACAACTGGCATTTGAATGAGGGGCAATAGGTCTTCTCCCTTTGAGGCTGTGAGAAGCTTAAAACTAAATTCCCTCTATTCATGCCCGGGAGACAAATGTTGATTTTTTTTAATTTTAATTTTAATTTTTTAATTTATTTTTTGTTGTCAAAGTGCACTAACAAGCTAGGTCTCTGTACTGGAATCCATAAAAGAAGTTCGCCTCACAATTTCTACAGTGCTTGGTATTTAAATGCTAGTGTTGTTGATTTGGTTTGGTTTGAATCCGGCAACCAGTGTTGCTACTGTGATAAGAGACTGTCCTTCCAGTGCTAGTTTTTAGCTTTACCCCATCTCTGTCCAGCTGCCTCTGAGGGGTATGAATTTTGTTTTCTTTCCTACCTCGGAAATGCATATGTCGATTGAGAAGTAAAATAAATATATAACTAAATAAATAAAAATAAAATCTCCTCACTAGAAAATCAGAGGTAAATCTATAGCTGCTCATGTCTTTATAATTAAACATTAAACTGTGCCCTCCAGTGTAGGGCTAGTGGTCTTTTGTCACTTAAAAGGAAGTTCATGTTTAAAATTGTTCAGTGCTCCTAACACGCTGGGCACAGAGCTGGTAAGTTCAGAAGTTCCGTAGCGCAGCTGCACGATAAAATCCTTATCAAGAAAGACTGTTTGAGTCAGGCATGGTGGTATGCCCCTGTAATTTTCAGCATTCTGACATCTGAGGCTAGCCTGGGCTATGTACTAAGGTGGGCCAGCCTGCTGCCACAAGATATGGGTCTTTAGGGGACACCCAGAGGCCCACCCACAGCCACGCCATGCAGTATGTGCACACAGAAGTCGCCCAGGTCCCTGTCAGCTGTGTGGCCTGCCCACAGCCGGAGCCATCACAGTGAGCAAGTGTGTGGTGGACAGAGGGGAGAGAGAGAGGAGTGGTTTGTGCTCTATGAAGTGAGCTGGAACTGGGACGCGAGGGTGGAGAGGGGTTCTGAGTAGCCTGGGCTGCCACCTGAGGCTACGATGAAGTCTCTGCCTGTGGTGCCTCCAAAGGCCATGTCCTTGGCTCAGATTACCAACTAAAGACCGCATGAAAGTCCCTGGTCTGAGTTGCCCGTGGTCTGGGACCAGGCTGATGACCAGGGGGCTGGGAAGAGCTGGCCCTGCCCCTCACTGGCTCTGGTACTTGGGCGATCAGGGTTCTGTACCTCTCTCCCTTGGGTAGCACCGGAGAGCTGGCCCTGGTGGCGGGAGCACGGGTGAGCATGGGAGAGCTGTCCCTGCCACTCATCTGCCACAGGATAGCATGGGTGTGGTCAAGCCACCCCCGCGGGTGTGAAAGCAGGGGAGTTGGCCCCTCCCTCTGCTGGCCGCATCACTGCCTGAGTAGCTGGGCAGTGCTGGAAAGCTTACCATGGTATGTGGTGCCGGAGAGCTGGCAGGCTGACCAACTCAGCTACCCTTCCCCCCCAGGCCCACATCCAGGGCTTTGAGTCGGCCCACCCCGCCATCTACCCCATCTGTGCACCGCTGGAGGGTGTGAAGGGGTGGAGATCCAAAGCTGTGGGATCTCCATGACACAGGGTAACAAGAGGTTATCTGAGAGGAGTCCTGGTGAGGCCCCGGTATTGATAGCCGAAGCCAGAGGCCCGAACCAGATCAGTGACTCGTTGCAGTGAACATTGGCAAGTAAAGACGTGTAGACAAAAGCATATGTTGTGGAACACATGTGACACACTACAACTTGCATGATGAGTGTTTTCTGTTTTTTCTTATTTTTTTTTTCTTTTGTGGGGAGGTCGCAAGTACGGAAGGCAGATAAGAAAGGATGGGCCATGGGTGGGATTGGGGTACACAATGTGAAACTTGTAAGAATCAATAGCAAGTTACAAACTAAACCATTTAAGTAGAGTATGGCCGAGTGGTGGTCTGTTTGCCTAAGGTGTCCAGGACCCTGAGTTTCATTCCCATCACCGTAAGAATTTAAGCAAGCTCTTATTTAGCATTCTACATGTCTTATCTATAGAACTGATGGTGGCCATGATAGACCGGGAGCTGCCAAGCTTCCCCAGGTGTTAGAATCATCCAGTAGGCTCATGAGCTAGCCTCACCTCAGATGTTTGACTCAGCAGGGCTGGGGTAGGAGCCAAGAATCTCTAGTTCTGATGATGTGGTCCCAGGGGCCGCTGGCTGGCCGGGCCACCTTGAGCTACAGCTTAGGTCTGTGAGGGGCTCCATGTGACTGGATCAGGAGACAAAGGGTCGTTGTGAGTCCACTTCTTCCTGCTCCCTGGTATCCCAGCAGTCCTGGGCATACCTTGGGCTTTCTTCTGACCCAGATGCAGCAGGACCTATCTTAACACTGCAGTTTTATTGTTTGATGTAGCAGTGGTGTTGGGGGCTGACCTACCTGCTGCTCAGTATAGCCATGCCAGCCAGGGTTGGCATGGCCTGTCCGTAGAGTTTGTCATCGTTTGCCGTGAGTTTGCGTTCAGTGGGTCAGGTTCTGAGAGCAGAGGGAGGACTCCCAATGTATTTCTTGATAAGAAAGCACAGTCGCTGGGTGAAGCGCATGGCCCTGTTTGTGGTTGTTGTAGCCCCACTACCACTAGGATGGCAGGGCCTCTTCCCCGGCTACTCATGAGGTTTTAGTTCCCAGATGGCGTCTGTGAACAGCCATTGGATGTCTGCTATGCTTGCCAGGAATGTTATACACATGGGCTTCCATGCAAAGGTCAAGGTTCCAAGAGAGAACAGGGACCGTCAGTTCAGTTTTACAAATAACTCATCTGAGTGATAGAGTGTGTAAAGCCTGTGCTTCCCTCCTCCAAAGCAGACGTGAAAACTAAACATTATGTTGTGTGTGTGAGAGCTCTGAGAAGGACCAGACACTGGCCCAATGGGGGCCGTGTGCTGCTGGCGGAGTCCAAGAGTCACGGCGGTAGCTGACTTGATGACAGTCTCTGAAGACTAACGAAGACTAACGCTTTGTAGAAGGATCTGCTTAAAATTGTTGGCACCGAGTACAACCGGCCATTAGAGAATCCTTGCTGCTCATCTTGAATTAAATTAACTGTAGAGTTCCAGTATTGTTCTGAGGCAAAATTATCAATAGATTTGTGTATTATCTCAACCACCCACCCTAATAACATGGTAAGCACAGACATTCAGTAACCCTGTGTCTGTCCTGTGAGGCACAGTCTGGCCAGCTGGTAGACAGTGAGATTTAGCTGCCTCAGGTCCTTTATCTTGCTGCAGCTGCTCCTCCTCCTCCTCCTCCTTCTTCTTCTTCTTCTTCTTCTTCTTCTTCTTCTTCTTCTTCTTCTTCTTCTTCTTCTTCTTCTTCTTCTTCTTCTTCTTCTTCTTCTTCTTCTTCTTCTCCTCCTCCTCCTCCTCCTCCTCCTCCTTCTTCTTCTCCTTCTTCTCCTTCTCCTCCTTCTTCTTCTCCTTCTTCTTCTCCTCCTCCTCCTCCTCCTTCTTCTTCTTCTCCTTCTCCTCCTCCTCCTCCTCCTCCTCCTCCTCCTTCTTCTTCTTCTTCTTCTCCTTCTTCTCCTTCTTCTTCTCCTTCTTCTCCTTCTGCTTCTCCTTCTTCTCCTTCTCCTTCTCCTCCTCCTCCTCCTCCTCCTCCTCCTCCTCCTCCTCCTCCTCCTCCTGCCCCTGCCCCTTCCCTTTCCCCTTCACCTTCCTCTTCCTCCTCCTCCTTCCTCTCCTGCGTTTTATCTCTCCCTTATCCCTCATTCTCTCTCTGTTTGTGTGTGTGTGAGAGAGACAGAGATAGAGAGACAGAGAGAGGACAGATATTTTTACATGTTCGCACATGTGTGTAAAGCCAGAGGTTGGCATCAAGAGTCTTCTTCAGTTGCTCTGCACCTCGCTTTTACTGGGGTTCACCTGTTGACTGGCCGACAGCTCCAGGGATCTGCCTGTCTCAGCCCCGGCTCTGTCCCAGGCTGGGGTTACATATCACCATGTCCAGCTTTAACTGAGGCTCTGAACTCAGGCTGTTGTGCATGTATCCAAGTACTTCCCTGACTGACTGAGCCATCTCCCCAGCACTTCCCTGACTGACTGAGCCATCTCCCCAGCCCACCTTTTATTGTTTTAGCCTTAAAGGAATCACTCTGTGCTCAAGTTTTATTACTTTGGTAAGGACTCGGTCTAAGATTATGTGAAATCATTAGAATGCTTTTAAAATGAGAGTACATGTGTGTCATAAACTGTATGCCAAATTTTAATTGAAATGCATTATCCTGAGATGAAAAGCCTTAGTTCCATGAACGACTAATCCCTTCCAGGTTTTTTTTATTTTTATTTCAATGAGATGTCCTATAAAGTCCAGCCATCATGGGATGGTGTGTGTTATACACAGAGGCCAAGTTCTGTGAGCCACCTTGATGGCTTCCTTCCTCCTTCCTTCCTTCTTTCCTCCCTCCCTCCCTCCCTCCCTCCCTCCCTCCCTCCCTCCCTCCCTCCCTCCCTCCTTCCTTCCTTCCTTCCTTCCTTCCTTCCTTCCTTCCTTCCTTCCTTCCTTCCTTCCTTTAGTGTCTAAGCTTATGTGTATACATGTTTGCATGTCAGGGCACATGTGTATGTGCAGGTCTATGTGGGATCAGGAATCTTCCTTGATCACTCTTCAACCTTATTCTTTGAGGCAGGAGCTCAAAATCAAAACCAGAGCTCACTGCTACAGCTAGTCCAGCCAGCCAGCTTGCTCTGGGGGAAGGGGGGTCCCCTGTCTTTTCCTTCCAACGCTGGAACTGTGCCTCCGTGCCCACCTGGCGCTTATGTGAATTCTGGGGCTCCGAACTGTGGCGCTCTTGCTGGCAGAGCCGGCAGCTCCCCCACTGAGCCATCCATCTCCACAGTCTGTACCTTGATGGCGTTCTAGAGGAGAAAGAAAAGTCCACATCAAGTGCAGCACGCCCTGCGAAGACAGAGCCCTTGAACAGTTTCTCTTGTCCTTTGTGTTACCGCACTGCCCAGTTTCCAGAAGAATGCTAGCAGCCTAGCTGCTTCTGACGTCCACGGCTAACCACAGACTCCCCACCCCTAGCTCCATAGGCCCACCTAAGCAAATAGGCCGTGCCTCTGTGGCTCCTCCCATACCCACAGGAGCAAGGCTGAGTCTCCAGCCCAGAAGAATGTTGTCACGATTGCCAGAGTATGAAGATCCGTCTTGGAGGATGGTCGCGTGATGAAGTGTGTTGTCCTGTGTCCAAGTCCTTCTCCATGTCCTTAGTTTTCCATCCTTCCTCATCAGTGGCCTCTCCTTGACCTTCTGAGCACACGCACCGCACACACGTGTATCCTCAGTACCACTTCTGTCTTGTTAGTTGACTCATTCCCTGAGGGCCTGCCTGTCCCCAGAGAAGGATGCAGTAACTACGGTGTTTAAATGGCTGTCAGTTGAGGGTGTGTCACACACCAGCTTGATGAAGTCTGACAAGGCCTTTCTGGAGTCAGTGCCTTCCTCAAGGGATGGATTAGAATTCTTTTTTAATTTTTTTAAATAAATTTTGCATTGATTCTTTGTGAGTTTTATATCATGCAGCCCAGTCCTGCTTATCTCCCATCCCCCACATCTTCCCTCTGCCTTTGCCACACCCCCTAGTAAGACACACATGCACATGTGCACATGCACACACACACACACCACCACCACCACCACCACCACCACCACCACCACCAACAACAACAACAGCAACAACAGCCAAGAAAAGAAAGCATAGAAAACATCTCATCATGGAGGCTGTGGTATATCCCAGTGTGCCCCACAGTATCTCCCTCTATCCACACATCTTCACTTGCAGATGTTCACTGCAGTGAGTCGTTGGTCTGCTTTGAGATCTCTGGCTTCTGTGACACCATCAATATTGGATCCTCACCAGGCCTCCTCAGGTTCATCCTGTGTTGCCCTGTGTCATGGAGACCCTGCTGCTTTGGACCAGCAGGACTGGCCCTTTCACACATCCCAACTATTTACACATTATATAGATTTGGGAAGTGGGCTAACTCAAGCCCTAGACCTGGGCCTGGGTGCTAGCTGAGCTGGTCAGCCTGCTGGCTCTCCCTTACAAGCTCTCCAGCAGTGCTCAGGCTAGGCCGCCCAGGGCTGCCATTGGCAGGAGGCAGGGCCAGCTCTCAGGGCCAGCTCACCACACCCATCTTTCCTGGGCTAGCTTCTTTATGCTGCTCTCAAGGTGCAGGGCTGGGGAGGGGGGCATTTTTGAGTAGAGGTACCTATGCTGCTGTACCTTTGTCTCTTGAACCCAGACGAGCCACCATGTGAAGGAAAACACAACACAAACTTAGTTCAGAAACAATGGTAACACAATCTCTGGGCACAACAACTCGAACCTAATCTTGTAAACCTTATTAAAATCTGATTCCTCTGGTGGCGAATCCTTGCGAATCTGCCATGATACCGGGAAGCTCTAGCAGCTACATCTTACCCCTCTGCTGTCCCCATTTCAAAAGGACCTAACTCTCTCCTGCTTCCTCTCTACCTCCGTCCAACCCGGAAGTCCCGCCTACTTCTTTATTCATTAGGGGATTGGTTCACAAGAACAGCATTGACCCGTCCACAACTACCTCAAACTAATATCCCCAGTAAGATCCGAGGCCGTGCCTGATGTATGGCATGTTAACGTTTTTGCATGTTGTAGAATGGACAAGAACTGAGAATAGTGTTTTAGGTGGGCTGCATGTCTCAGGAGGCCGTATAGCTTTTGGTTGTCAGAGCTTTTAGAATTTTGGAACTTCAAGTAAGAAATTACACATAAACCGTGGTTCTTATTTGCTAAGTACTTGTATTGGGCTGTGCACTACACTGAGCAAGCAGTTTACTGTTGTCCACTGATTGGCTGGAATTATCACTGTCTCCCACTCCACCGATTCCCTACTTATTCTTTCTTTTAAAAAGCCGAGTGTCTGCAAGGACAACAAACAAAACCGAGGTATAGCCACTACGGAAGCTGCTTCCAGCGGGAGCCAGATGGACACCCAACTATAGAGCTGACATTTTCTTAGGGACAGGGACCTCTGCCCGGCCTGGGCATCAGGGACAGCTCTCCAGGCAGTGTTTATCCCCTGGTCTTCCAGGCAGTAACAACCGTAGGGGTTGCCCTTGCTTGGTTGGTGAAGCCCACGTTGCGGTGAGTGGTTCTCGTAATACAGCCCTGTCTTACATCTTTTACAGAACTCCCATCTCAGCTTTCTCGCAAGACAACATTTATGAAGTTCAGCCCCCGAGAGTCGACAGGAAGTCCACAGAGATCTTCCAGGCCCACATCCAGGCTAGCCAAGGCATCATGCAGCCCCTTGGCAAGGAGGATACCGCCATGTACCGGGAGTACATTAGGAACCGCTACTTATAGCAACGGCCTCGAGGACAGTGGAGACCCACTTCTGTTCGGAGTCACCTGTGAGAAGGGATGTCCTGGATCTGGGGGTCCACAGCTCAGTGGTAAAGGACACGAACTTCCTGAGGCTCTGGGTCCCCAGTCCCTATATCACAACCTTCAGTAACTCCAGCCACAGGAATCCAGTGTTATCTTCTGGATTTTATAGGCACCTATACTCGAGTAGGTGCCTGTGTGTGCACACACATGCACAGGTGTGCATACACACACATGTATGTGCACACACATTAAAAATAATAAAAGTAAAATCTTCAAAAATCAATCCATCTAAATCTTACATATCTAAAACCATTCACCCTTTATACTGTGCAAATTATTAATACAAATAATAAAGAAATGGCTGCCTCTGTTGCTGGTTTTGCTTTTGTCTTATTTTAGGAAAAGTTCACATTATGAAATGTCACATGAAATTTTGCTTTATGAAGTTGATAGGCTTGTGCGAGTATCCACTGTGTGCCAGGAATTATGGCAAGGTCTAGGAATAGCCCAGTAACAAAATAGCCCAAAGTATTTTCTCTTAGAAAGAATAAGCAATGTACTTTTCTTTATTCTTGCCATTTTAAATTTATTCTGCTTGGTTTATATGTTAATTTTATATTTTGATGGAAAAAAATTATTTCCTTACTCAGGAAAAAAAACTGTGTTCTTAGGAAATTTGCTCTAAGGTGTTTATGGACCAGATCTCAACAAAGCATCATCCTAAACAGAGTTCAGGACAACCAGCATGTTACAAAGCATGTGGAGAAAAACATTAATCACTGACAAATCTGAGGAGAGACAAAGTTATTTCCACTATTCTGAGAATTCTATGACTGAAAACTACATAAAAAGAAGAAAACATTGAAAATAGCCATCTCGGGCCTGGAGAGATAGACCACGCATAGAGCTCACAAGGCTCTCGCAGAGAGCCTCAGCTCCGTTCCCAGCACCCACGTGGCGGCTCACAACCAGCTGCAACTCCAGCTCCAAGGGACCTGATGCTGGCTTCTACACTCCATCAGCACATGCACTCACGTGTATCCCCACCCCACCCCCACACATCACTTTAAAACATAATCATTTAGTGGTTGTTCTAAACAACCTTGTGGTGCAGAGTTGTTCGACATATTTGACATTTAGAATTCAGACAGGTGATGGGCACATATGGGACCCTAGAGACAAATCTGGTGTAGGCAGTTTCTCAGCTGAGGGTCCCTTTCTAAGTATGTCGAGTTGACAACCAAGATTCACTCTCACAGGAGTTGTGGTCACAGTATCATAAGGGTTTCGGTCACTATATCATAAGAGAAAGAAAATTAGAAGAAGCCATAAACATGTCAGACCAGCATTTTGCTTTTGAGCTATATTCCCAGCCCTCTTTTAACTTTTTATTTTGAAACAAGTTCTAAGTCAACCAGGTTGGCCTTGAACTTGGTGATCCTGCCTCAGCCTCCTGAATGGTTAAACCCATAACAACTGCCCCAAACAATGATAAAAGTCAGGGAGGGTAACACTGAGTAGTCCGACTGGGAAACGGGCCACGGAGCAGTTAGGCAAATGATGTTGAGCCAACCACAGCTGTGGTTGATGTAGGCGGATGGGAGGCGGATGTTGGTGGAGACGCGGATGCGAGGCGGATGTTGGTGGAGACGCGGATGCGAGGCGGATGTTGGTGGAGATGCAGATGCGAGGCAGATGTTGGTGGAGATGCGGAAGGGAGGCGGATGTTGGTAGAGACTCGGATGTTGGTGGAGACGCGGATGTTGGTGGAGACAGTAATCATGTTTTCACCTCCAACATCCTGATGCTCTTTATCTAAAGCAGCTATCTAAGTCCCTCTCAGAGCTAACCTGATTTTGATGTGACAAGATAGTGTCTGGATTATCACTTTTGCTGCTAATTCTGGTTGCCTTGGCTAATTATTTGCAAATGAGAGTAAGACAGGCCCAGCACTTAGCCCTGCAGAGGGGTTCATGGCCCAGGAGCATGTAAGCCATGTGAATGTGTGTCTGAACACACTGAAACGTTCATACGGCATAGAAAATACAGACGACTGTCTTCGTAGACCCAAAGGGAGGAAATGTGTGACACTTGGAGACACAAACTCTGGCTCCCAGAGCTTTCTGGTAGCACTGGACTTGAAGCAATTTCTCTAGCACCTCTAGGCTGCCTTCCCATCTAGTGTAGACAGTTGCAGAGAAAAAAAAATTGGAAATGTATTAAAGCGTGGAGTTCAGTATTTATCAGTATATAAATGGTCATCACTAAATGTTCACTCAAAAGGTCACTGAGGTTGCATGGTCATTGCAGCTTGCTATGTGGGACCTAAGAAACATCGTGTAGACACTCATGCTAGCGGGCTTTAGTCACATTTCAACATGTTTCTGTAGATTTTAGTCCCTTAGGTTCAAGCAATTTAAATGTGCCTCGTAACAGTAGTTCACCAATCAAAACTCTCGTCAAGTAGTGGGCATATCCTATGAAATAAAAACTGTATGTTGATCTTAATACCATACAGAGCAGCAGAGTGTTCACATTATAGTCGCAGGGAATCTTGGGAAGGTATGTGTGCACGTGATGGAGAGGCGTCAGCGTGTGAGCCATCTCTACACCCCTCCTTTCTTATCCTTCCCGCCCCCCATCTTTTAAGATGGACTCATAACACTATGAGGCCTCATAACCCTCTCCTAGCTGCCATTGTGATATAAAAGAATCACATTTGCACAAAGCAAGATACCCCTTTGTCTTGGTTGGAGTTTCCTGGGTATCTCCTGCATGCCCACGCCACTGGCAAAGACCAGACACATCCGATTCTACCATGAAAAGTCATTCTTTGCCAGAAGCAAAAATCTTACAAACATGATTGCCCTACCCCCGCAAATAACTTTAAGCCCAGATTTTGTAAATTGAAATGACTCTGTGGAGTCCAAATACTTTGTCATTCCCCGATGTGGGGATAAAGCAGCTGCTCTCTGAAGGTGAGATCCAGTCAAAATGTCCCCTCTATCTTCCGTTCTGCACGGAAGCTATGCTCACCCAGCGCCTGGGGTGTTAGCCAGATGCTGAGTGGAGTGGTCTGTCCCTTCAGAGGACAGGCGTCCACCCTGTCACCCTCGCTGCGCCTTGGCCAGTCTTGTGGCTGGTCAGAAAGGGGCTGCTTGAGCGCCCAGTGGGGAAGTAGTTTTCGCGTCACAGTGGGGGCTCTCTCGAAATCATATCCTCATTTTTTTAGCTTTGTCCCCCTGGCGCCTTTTTCAATTGTTCTGGTGAGTTACGATCTGCGTCTCGGGCCTGACAGAGTAGCCAGCTGTTCCAGCTAGATGAGTCCTCTGTGGAGGGTGGCATGGTCACTCTCCCTTATTCAGGGAAGCACATGGCCTTCTCCGTGGGGGAGACGGCTGGTTGTTTGGAACCTGCACGTGCCTGTGTGCTGGGAGCAGAGGTCATGTGTCCCCATCCGCACGTGGCAGCTTTCTTCGGTTGACTCTTGAGCCCCCTTTCCATCGTAGAGCTTGGAAGGTTGATTATTAGTAAAGAACAGGGAGCTGTCATTTAATGTTTGCTTCCCACACATGAAATACTTGTGCACGCTCCCTGCCTTAGCGCGTTCGAGTGGACTCTAATGGAAATTCTAGCCGGCTGATAAAAACTGTGACTTAAATCGATGCCTAGGGGTCAAGAGCTTGTTTGTTTTTGTTTTTGTCTTATTTTGTTTTTTTTTCCATAAAGTAAATGACTTGCCTTAGTTTATTGAGAGAGGGAAGGAAGGGAGGACACAATTTTGTTGTAATTGCCAATTAATCCTGCTCAAATGATCCTGGCAGCGGCGGCAGCGGCGGCAGCGGTGGTGCGTGTTCCCTGCTACCCACCCCAAGGTTCTGGATTCCTGGATGAAAGACACACACACACACACACACACACACAGCCTTATGTTTTAATATGCCTTAAACTGCTCAATGGCTGGGACACTTCCAAACCTCCATGGGGCTAGTACCTCCCCTCCGACTGTCCTGAGTTATTACTTAATAAAACCTATATTCCACCTCCGCTGCCCTCAGCTCAATGGGGCAGGCCGGGGCCGCTCCTCCCCAGAGCCAGACCAGGGTGCTCCTCCCCAGGGCCAGGCCAGGGCCGCTCCTACCCAGGGCCAGGCCAGGGTGCTCCTCCCCAGGACCAGGCCAGGGTGCTCCTCCCCGGGACCAGGCCAGGGTGCTCCTACCCGGGGCCAGGCCAGGGTGGCTCCTACCCGGGGCCAGGCCAGGGTGCTCCTCCCCGGGACAGGCCAGGGTGCTCCTCCCCTGGGCCAGGCCAGGACTGCTCCTCCCCGGGGCCAGGCCAGGGTGGCTCCTACCCGGGGCCAGGCCAGGGTGCTCCTCCCCGGGCCAGGCCAGGGTGCTCCTCCCCGGGACAGGCCAGGGTGCTCCTACCCGGGGCCAGGCCAGGGTGGCTCCTACCCGGGGCCAGGCCAGGGTGCTCCTCCCCGGGACAGGCCAGGGTACTCCTCCCCGGGGCCAGGCCAGGGTGACTCCTCCCCGTGGCCAGGCTGGGGTGCTCCTCCCCAGCTCTTACGTGCTTCATATGCTCTCTCTTCTGTGCTTCTAAGGCTTGGTCTTTACTCCTGTCCAGGCATGGCAGTCTGTCCTTCCTGCCTCCGTCTCCCTGTCCAGCCATTAGCTACCAGCAACTTTATTTACCAATCAGAACCAACTAGGGATAGGGACTTTCAGCATCTTACACGTAGACATGCAGAGTCCTGTATAATTTTCAGAACCCAATTAGCATAGTACGAGCATTAGACCAAATCCACAGTAGAACGTGCTAAACAAAGCAGTGCCAAGGCCCTGGTCAAAGCAAGAGCCACACACATGGGTAATGGACATGGGTAACGGTGGAGAGGACCGCAAACACTAGTGCCGTGGGATTGGCGTCGAGACAGGAGAGTGCCTCTGACAGTCTCTCTCTCTCTTTCTCTATCTATCTATCTATCTATCTATCTATCTATCTATCTATCTATCTATCTCTATCTCTATCTCTATCTCTATCTCTATCTCTATCTCTATCTCTATCTCTATATCTATCTATCTATCTATCTATCTATCTATCTATCTATCTATCTATATATATATATATATATCCAGCATGTCTCCAATACAATCCATTTACAGAGGGACTCAAAAGAACCAAGTTATCTCATCCCAGCTCCCCTCTCCTCAGCATCAGACCTTACAGATGATTGGGCTGGCATTTCGGGGCACCACCTGACCCCAAGGTTGCAGAATATCTTAAACTGATGCAAAGGTCCTGCCTTCAGGAGCAGTACCATCATAGCTGTTAGGACCTAGGTAAAATGTTAGGACCTGGGTGGTATGTTAGGACCTGGGTGGCATGTTAGGGCCTGGGTGGCATGTTAGGGCCTGGGTGGTATGTTAGGACCTGGGTGGCATGTTAGGGCCTGGGTGGTATGTTAGGACCTGGGTGGCATGTTAGGGCCTGGGTGGCATGTTAGGGCCTGGGTGGCATGTTAGGGCCTGGGTGGTATGTTAGGACCTGGGTGGCATGTTAGGGCCTGGGTGGTATGTTAGGACCTGGGTGGCATGTTAGGGCCTGGGTGGTATGTTAGGACCTGGGTGGCATGTTAGGGCCTAGGTGGTATGTTAGGACCTGGGTGGCATGTTAGGGCCTGGGTGGTATGTTAGGGCCTGGGTGGCATGGTAGGGCCTGGGTGGTATGTTAGGGCCTGGGTGGCATGTTAGGGCCTGGGTGGTATGTTAGGGCCTGGGTGGTATGTTAGGGCCTGGGTGGCATGTTAGGGCCTGGGTGGCATGTTAGGGCCTGGGTGGTATGTTAGGGCCTGGGTGGTATGTTAGGGCCTGGGTGGTATGTTAGGGCCTGGGTGGCATGTTAGGGCCTGGGTGGTATGTTAGGGCCTGGGTGGTATGTTAGGGCCTGGGTGGCATGTTAGGGCCTGGGTAGCATGTTAGGGCCTGGGTGGCATGTTAGGGCCTGGGTAACTGTTACCTAGCTAGTCTGCCATTCATGTTTCTGCTGTTACTAGGAAACTTTCTAATGCCAGGAATGATTACGTATTTTGTTATGTCCTGTGCCCTTGGAAACCAATCACCATAGAGGTCAATAGACCTGTTTTGTGTAGTTACCCACAACAGGCTTGGACCTAACCATCCACCCACCAGCACTTCCTGTCCCTATGTGTACATTTTAATGGTATTTGCTTTTGTAAGCTGCCCCTGGGATGGACCCCAACATAAGAGAGACACCTGCACCACTGTAAAAATGTTTGAAACAAGACTCCCATTTTGAGTAGGGGTTGAGTTTAAGTTCCCAGGACCTCCCTGGGTTCTGACATCCTACTTGGCAGAAAGAGACATGTATGTGGGTAACCGACATCCTGGTTGGCATGTTAAGACATAAATGTTAGACAAGACAAGTCCCTCCCACAGTGAATACCCCAACCAATGGGAGCAGGGTAAATGAACAGCAAAGACATGTTCCTAACGGATCACCTATTCCTAAATCCTGATTGGTGAAATAACTTGGCACAGATGTTTGTGGATTTGGGGCTTGAAAACTCTGAAGGATCTTAACTTGGATTCAGGGTTCAGTTCTTGGATCTAGACCATGGGGCAATACTCAAAAAACTATTCTTGTCTGACTGAGATCAGTTTTTGTGTGGTTTATGAGGCAATTCCTAGACCCCAGAAATTGTATCGCCCAAAAGTAAAATTTAATTTATAACTGGATAAGTCTCTGGTAGTCTCCTCTGGACAGGGGCTCATGATTAAATTTATAGTGGGCATCTTTCATTCATGTTAGTTAAAAAGAGATGTGTGTGTGTATGGCACGTCTATGTATGTATGTATGTATCTATGTAGTATGTGTATGCGTGTATGTATTGAGTGTGTGTGTATGTTTGTGTAGTGTGTCTAGTGGATAGATAAGGTGTGGAGTACGGGGTCACTGATTGTCCACAGTGTCTTTCCTCTGCTTTGTCTGCCGTGCTCACTTTTGACTCTGACTCTGACACCAGGACAGGAGAAGGAAGTGACATATCCTTCTCAAATGCTCTTTCTGATTTTGAACATCGAACATCAGCAGTGTGTTAGGAGTCAGGCCAACTGCTGCGCTGGACTTGTTAGGGGGATGGAAATGATTTCTTTCCTTTGAAGAGCTTATAGCATAGCAGATATGAAAGCAATTGAGGACTCCTAGCCAATTTTGCAGGGTATTCAAGGATAGTTTTTGCTAAACTGGACTTTCAAAAATTAATTTAAAATTCACGTATTTGGGTAACATAGAAGATATTTAAGGAAATGGTAGAAATGGGGGTATAACCTAAGGTGGGGACAAGGTGTCTTGAAAGCTACCAGGAATTTCTGGACATGAAGATGGAGGCAGAGGGAAGGGAGGGCGGGAACAACGTCCGGAATAACGTTGGAAACGTGAGGCACGTAGGTCATGAGGAGCAGAGAGGCCCCCTGGGCGCCCTACAATCATGACAGTTATTAAGACCTTCAGAGAGTTCGTGTTCACTTAGCTCCTTACCTGTTGATATTTAACCCACTTAGAAATGTAACTTAGAGTAAACGTATCACATGCTAATGACAACAGTGTGTGCTTTATTTTTGCCATATCAACTCGAGTCGAAGGCCAGTCGCCTTGTGAAACCCGAGCTTTGTCAGTGGGCTGGGACATTAAAATCCATCCATGGATTTTGAACTTTGAGTAGATCTTTTTTTTTTTTTTTTTTTTTTTTTGCCATGTGGTTTTGTGACACTGCGCATTGATCATTCAGAAAATATTAGTTCACTGAACTGTGCAGATCTTCCAAATGTTGACAGATTTGTATATAGCCAATCAGCCTTCTAAAAAATCGTTTAAGCGTTGGGAGGCTTTCCAGGTTTGTGGTGCTGAAGTCGTTGCTTGAAAGCTCACATTTTATCACTGGCAACAAATATTTCCAATTTTCTTTGTAATGAACAGACTTACTTTTTTCATCTTCTAGAGGAGTCTGCCAAGCACCCAAGTCTGACTAACTATAGTTTGAGAATTATTCTTCCAAGTAAATATAGTCTTTTATGAAGGAGCAGTTGGCTCCTGCACAGCTCTATTCTGAAGGCAGCTGATGTCCTCAGTAAGGACAGAAGCATTGTAGGCTTACCTCCCGTGGCCTCACAGGACAGTTTCAAGACTGTATTCAAAGGCAGATGTTTAAGCAAGTTAGTTTGCATAGGGTGTGGTGATGCAGTGCGCTGTGGTGATGGAGTGTGCTGTGGTGAAGGAGCATGTTCTCCGTAGTCTGGCCTCAGTACGTGTTAAGATTCCTGCAGCTTTAGCCCCGACCCCTGCATTTCCACTATGAGGACAAACGTCAACATGGTAGGGAAAAAGTCAAATGATAGCTTCGAATCATTTTGGAAATGGTTTCTGTGAGAGCCCTAGACAGGTCTCAAGAATTCCTCTATATGCAAGAGCTGCATAGTGATTCTATGTGGAGATGTGGATTTAGTGTGCTCAAGTGTAGAGTTGGACCCATTGCTGGTCTTGAAGAAGTGTCAGGATCGGACATGCTGTCCTTTGGGCGCTCACATTAACCATGTGCTGTACTAGTGTGTGTACAAGAGGCTGGAGCACCTAAGAACTGACCAATTCACACTCATGTCCCCAACCCAGAGCCCACCCAGGTGTCCATGAGTAACTCATGGAGGACCAGCCCAGCAGTGATGACTCTGGAACCTCAGGCCCTGCAGGGCCTCTGAGTCACCCTCTTGACCTTGAGCCAACCTCTTTAGAAGGATATCAACTTATTTATGTTTCGAAAGACATACCAGGAAGATTTCTGCTTTCCTTTAACCCCACCCTACATCTTCTGTAGACTACCACTACCCAGGGGTGATTGAATGTAGACCTGATATCTGCTATTCTTGAGAAAGATATTTGCATAGAAGGCACAACTTACTTTATCACATCAAAAAAAAATCAGTGAGTATAGAATTTTACTTTCATTGGATTTGGTCATCAAAGCAGTATAAATTGTATAAACAATGTTAATGTTTTATTTATTATTTAGAGACAGGGTTCTCACTATGTAGCCCAGGCTAGCCTCAAACTCCCTGCCTCACCCTCCCAGGGTGCTGGGATTATGGGCATGTGTCACATACCCAGCTAAGAACACTTATGTATTTTTAAAATATTTTCTTGTTTATATTTGAGGATGTCTCAACAGGAAAACTCAAATATGGATCATGTTAATAGATATTTATTTAGTTGTTTACTGTGCTTGGTTTTGCCATGAGACATGGATAACAATTTTATTAAGTTTTGTTCTACCTTAAAAGAGCCCAATTCCTTGGAAAAATAGATTTAAGAAGAGATACCACATGTTGACAAATCATATGCAGTTTAGAAAATACTTTCTGAATCTCTCTCCCCCTATTATGGAGTCATCTTTAATTCAATCCAATAAGACATTTAATTTTGTCTGTATCTTCAGAGAAATTCACAGGTCAGGTTGTTCACAGGAAATACTTAATAAATGGAAGCATATGACCTTTCTAATCATTGGTTTAGGTCGGACCATAAAAAATCCATTCATCACTTCTCCATGAGGGATAGGATTAAATCAAATGTCTCTATAAATTTTCTGAGAGCCTTCCACATTAAAAAAAAAATTCTAGCAGTCTAATCAAGGAGTTCAAGTTTCAGCCTGTATTGAAGACAATTTTACATGCTAGGCTAAGCATTTCTTAAAAATCACCTCATTAGAGATGGCTGCTACGGTTAGGAGTTAGGGCTAGCTGTGAGTAGAAACACCCTGAGCCCACACTTAGGTTGGATACTTAAGGTGACCATTATAGTGCCAGCTTCACAGTGACCTGCACTCCACTTGTTACCTGGCCTGTGAGAACCCTCCTCTCACCAGGGCCATGATGACACTGGATCTCCTGGTATCAGTGCCAACTGGCATTTATATGAGCTAATTGGCTAAGGGCTGGACTTAGAGAAACTGCCTTCAAGTCCCTGTTTTGGCACACAGTGAACAAGAAATTCTGAGCAGTATATAACCTCGCTGCCTCTTTTTCTATATCTACTAAATGGAGCATGATAATACACTTTCTGAATAGTATTGCTTGCATTTGTATAATTTTGAAGATTAAAAGAGCTATTTCATGAAAAAAATGTTTAGAAGAACTCCTGGCCCAGAGATTATTATGAAACTAAAAGCTGTGTGAGATTTCCCAATCAGGGACTACTTTGTTGAAAGTCTGAGATATCTACACAACTCAGCCTATACGCTCCAGCTCCCAACTCTCTGGTGGAGAGTACGCAGCAAGAAGTAGCTTATTAGGAAACTGGGGGAGGCGGAAGAGAGCAGCCAATCTCAGGAAAGATTCTGGATGCTCAGAGTGGAGAGGCCTCGACTCAGACATAGGGCCTGATACCACTCAGGATGCCATCAGATTCCTGGTCATTGACAAGGCTTTTGTGTATCAGTGCTCCCCATACATCTGGGACATGTAAGAAAGAAGGGCCCACAATGATTATTCCATGCCTCTTTGGAGACTATGAAATATTGGGTACGAGAAAGATATAGCGCTGCTAAAGCCAAGGTTAGGAAATTGTTTTGGGCCGGGCAGTTTTGGCATACGCTTTTAATCCCAGCACTTGGGAGGCAAAGGCAGGCAGATTTCTGAGTTCAAGGTCTACAGAGTAAGTTCCAGGACAGCCAGGGCTACACAGAGAAACCCTGTCTCGAAAAAACCAAAACCAACCAAACAAACAAACACCCACCCACCCACCCCCCAAAAAGGAAATTGTTCTGGGCTGAGGAGCAAACCCTAGCGCAGAAAACCATGCTGACTAAGAAGAATGGATTAGGTGGGCGTGTGAAGAATTCTCAATCACCATAATTCCAAGCCACAGTTCTCAATAGGAAACTCAATACAGGAAGCCTTCTCTGGTGGGACCATGTGGAGGTGTGGATATGAAGGGTGACTGATGGGGACAGAAGACACAGAGCACTGTGGTCAAGGAACCTCCCCTGGGGGAAAAGAGTAAAGAGAGAAAGGGGGTCAGAAAGGGTAGGTGTGGTGGCTTGTATAGACTTGGCCCAGGGAGTGGCACTAGTTGTAGTTGTGGCCTTATTGGAGTAGGTGTGTTACTATGGGTGCAGACTTTAAGACGCTCATCCTAACTGCCTGGAAGCCGGTCTTCTCCAAGTGGCCATCAGATGAAGATGCAGAACTCTCGGCTCCTCCTGCACCATGCCTGCCTGGGTGCTGCCATGATCCTGCCTTGATGATAATGGACTGAACCTCTGAAGCTGTAAGCCAGCCCAATTAAACGTCCTTAAAAGAGTTGCCTTGGTCACAGAGTCTGTTCACAGCAGTAAAACCCTAACTAGGGCAGTAGGTCATCTTAACTGAATCTGAACTGGATGTAACTAGTGCTGTAGTATATGTGCATGTCTGGAGAGAGTTTTTGTTTTTGTTTTTCTTTTTCCCTATTCTCTCATACAATACATCACTACAATACATGACTACAGCCTCCCCTCCCTCTTCTCCTCTCAGTGCCTCTTTCCCCCTGGATCCACTGCTTTTTAGTTTCCCTTCAGAAAAGAGCAGACCTCCAGTGTTACCAACCGACTAGGGCATAAAAGATTGAATAAGATCTTTGCATAACGCCTCAAATCAAGATCAGACAAAGAAACTTGCTATGAGGAAAGGGGTCGCGTGAGTAAGGACAAAGAGTCAAAGACTCCCTCGGTGGTCGGAGTCCAACAAAAGCCTCAAGCTGCACAACCACAGCATGTATGCCCAAGACCTGTCGTAGACCCACTCAGATCCGTGGTCACCATCTCAGAGTCTATATGTCCTGCTTCGTTGGTTCTGTGGGCCCGCCACCCCTCTGGCTACCACATGCCCTCTTCTGTGGGTTCCCCAAGCTCTGTCTAATGTTCGGCTGGGGGTCTCTGCATCTGCTCTCGTCAGCTGCTGGAGGAAGACTCTCTAACCGTGATTGGGCAAAGCACAGATCTATGAGTATAGCAGAATACCATTAGCAATCAGTTAACAGCTTGATGTTGCTGCTGCTACCGCCGCCGCCGCCATCGTCATCATCATTGTCATCAGTCAGTCAGTCAGTCAGCCATGTTTAGTACTACACGAGGTCTCTGATCTATCCAGGTTCTTGATCCTGGCCATCCAGGCAGTGTTGGCCATGCGCTACCTCTCATGGGCTGATCCTAGCTAGAATTGGCACAGTTGTGTCAGGGTTGCATGTCTGTGTCCTCAGAGGCTGGCACACAAGAGCTGACTGTGCTAGAACCAATGACTACAGTTCATCTGAAGCTGAAGTAACCTAGAACTTGTGACCAATCCTGAGATGGCCTGACAGATGGACAGACAGACGGCCGTTGCCATTTTCACAGTGCAGTTCCCCTCCACTCTCCTTGTCCATACTGTAGAGTATCATCCTTGGCTCTGGCTCTGTGAAGACTCCTCTTTCTGATGAGAGACCCTGGTCCTTGGGACGGTGGCAGCAGATTACAGGAACACAGGGAGTAAGTAGATACTTGTTGGCACTACTGGACAGACCAGAGCAGAGTGGTCCTGGGACTTGTTGCGGGATTTTCCATGTCCAATCATATTAGAGCAGTGGAAAGGATTGGACAGGAAAGGGGAGGCAGAGCTAGGAGTTGGGTAGTCGCAGAGGTCGTAGGAGGACAAAGAGAACAGAAATGAAGTCCGATGTGGTGTTATCAAATGGTTAGAATATTTGGGTTAAGGCTTTATTATTATCAATTGGCTCTGAAATGACTGTATTGGCATCTTGTAATTGTGATTTTAAATATACATAAATCTAATTGTCTAACTAATCAAGCTTTAAGAGTCATGCTTCAACCAGGCCACTGGATGGTGAGCTGGCAGAGCATGGATGTGTGGGGCGTTGAACGGTAGCAAGAGGAACTCGGGGTCTCCCGCCAGAGAGATGGCTAACAGAGGGACAGCAGAGTGAGATGGCCCAGCAGAGGCCCTATAGCCCCCACAGGGCCAGAGAATTTGTGAGTCTAGAGACCAGAAGCTCCAAAGAGTTGTCAGCGGAAGGAGCACAGGAGTGTGATCAGAACCCGCAGAGAGTTGGTGAGTCGGCCATTTTTTTTTTTAATATTTCCTGCAACAGGGACCTGTTCTCAGTTGGAAACATACAGATGTACTGTAGGTGTGAAGGTGTACGGTCCCTACTACCAGAAGTTAGGAATAAATAAATGACCAGCCTGACCTCAGCAAACATGAGAATTCTAACTCCTGATAAAAAGGAACGTCTCTGTTGAAAAATAATCATATAGTCAAAGGGAGCCATTGGTACCATTGTGTTCCTTAGGGGTTCAAGCTAAGCCTATATATGTAAGGGTCCATGATTCCCTGAAGAATGATACCCCAGGCTCAAATAGTGTGCAATAGCCAAGTGTTTATTCTGCAGAGACCCACCATGCAAGGGTAAAAAAAACCATACAAGGAGATAGAAGGCAGAGGAGTGATTTTGCAAAGTCAATTTAAAGCCTGTTAGGGTAGGAGCGGGTGACTTTCACCTTTATTTTCCTTGATTGGTTGGCTTTATGTCCATAGGCGTGGGTGCGTTTGTGATTGGTTAGGGCTTTGGGGACTTTCCAGGGTGGCAAGGCATCCTTGGATTGGCTTCCTGCAGCTGGGGTTGACTTACCAGGTGGCTTTCTGCAGCTGGGATTGACTTACCAGGTAGCTTCCTGCAGCTGGGGTTGACTTACCAGGTGGCTTCCTGCAGCTGGGGTTGACTTACCAGGGGTTCCTGGATCCGGGCCCTCATTTCTGAAAAACAGAAATTTAGGCCTAGTCTCCCAAACTGCCAGTTTGCAGCCTGTCACGGAGTCAGCCTGGCTCTGGCTAACTTCAGTGGTTTTCTCACTTAGAGCTGCATCCAGTAGAAACACCACATGAGCATATGCTCTGCCTAACACTGAAGAAAGTAGTCATTGTTAGTTCAGAATGTTCTTCCAGTGAGCATGCCGGTGAGTTGATTCAGGGCATACTTTCTGGCTCTCAGGCACATTGAGCTGCAAGTCTCGAGATTCCCTGACGTCCACACTGCACTGGAAGGCGCAGAGGAAGTGGTGGTTAGCACGCTCTGCCCACTGTTAGAGGGGTCGAGGCAACCCCACTATTGCACAGATTCCCAGGGGCCTCCAAAGAGAATGGAATCATGACTTTGGATCACTCCAGGTTTGTGAGTTGCCTTTAAAATTCATGTCAGTGCACATGGTTTTCAAAATAAAAATAAAATTCCTACATGACAGAGAAAATAGAAACCTGCAGCCCCAAACATGAAGAAGATTTCTGTTTGGGAATGCTGGGGCCCACACCATCTGTTATTCCTTTTTCTCTTTCTCGTTTCCTTTTCTGTTGTTGCTGACAGGATCTCACTGTGTAGCATGGAATAGCCTGAAACTTGTTATGTAGACCAGGCTGGCCTTGACCTCATAGGGATCCACCTGCCCCTGCTTCCTGAATCCTGGAGTCAGATGTGTTTAATCCCAGTCATTTCTTTATTTGGAAACATGACCAGGAAAGACCACCTGGGACTCATCACAGGCAAGTATTTCCTGTGGCAGAATAGGCAGTGGGATGGATTGGTTCCACTGGAAGCACATTTTCTGGAACACAGAGTGGGTATTGCTGACTGGGTACTTCATCTCAGACGAAGACAGTGACGTAAAGAAAATGCCACAGAAGGTCAGACCTGGAGCCCATATCTGGCTGACTGGAATCACTGTCAAGCACCCCACCCTAAGAAGTAGGTGATCCCAGGACCCCCTGGCTAACCTACAGCCTGAGACGTACCCTCAAATCATCACGTTCCTGAGACATCACTCCAGGGGCTCATCGTATGCTGGGCATTTGGTGCCCAGCTGGGGATGTGGATCCTTTTGGTGGAATGGGTACCCAACCAGAGATGGCCACTCAGATACATTGCATAGCCAATTGAAAGGCTTTGTTCCAGCTAACTAGGACCACGCCCGAATCCTCAGAGACCTAGATGTGGCCCTGGGTGCCCAGAACACAGGGTCTTCTTAGGGCACGGGCCTCGACAAGGCTTCCCTCTTAGCAGCTGTTTCACAGAGTAAGCAGCTTGAAGCAAGCTCAAAAGAGGGCCGTACAATAGTTAGGTACTTCCTAAGCTAATTGGGTAATTTTCCATCAAGTAGATGAAATTCTAGCTAAACCTGAAATAACCTCAGCAAGAATACAAGATGGAGGGTTGCCTGCACTGTCTAGCCCTGTCACTCTGGAAGCAGGGCCTGGCTGTGGAAAGTGGGTCAGTAGTGGCAAGACAGCCACCCCGAGTCACAGCCTGATTGTCCCTTCCTGCCACATCACGCATGCAGCTATGTCTTCCCCACTGTGATGGACTGGAACTCCTCTAAACCCATGAGCCAAAGGAAACCTTTTCTCCTGTGACAGTTAACAGTGATTGCCAACTTGGTGGGATCTAGAGTGACCTAGGAGACCAGGACCCAGCCAGGTCTCTGAGAGATCTTCTAGATTCGTGTGAAGACCTAAAAGTGGGTGTAGCCCTTCTGTGGGCTGAGATTGCAGATTGCAGAAAAAGAAGAAAGCCTCATGAAACCATTCGAAGATTCAAACCCAGGACAAGAAGCTGAGGTTTCTATTTAATATATCAAAGCAGACCTGGCCTCCGGGTTCTCCCTGCCTCCCTCAGTCCCTGCCTGTTACAGGGCAAGGCTGGTACCCTCTACCCTGAGCTCTGCGGCCCAGGATCTGGGCTGCCCTTCTCCCAGAGGCTCTTTCCCATACCATCCAGACATTTTGGTTACCTGTCCTTTTTGTACCTTTGGCCTCCTGGCTGCTGCCTTCCTCTCTCCTCTCCTCCCACGCCTCCCCTCTCCCGCCATGGTCCAGGGGCAGGACCACTCTGGGCTCTTCCAGATATCCCCGCCTCTGGCTATGCTCTCCTACATATCTGTAATAAACGTTCTCCTTTGCCACCCCCAGGAGCAGCCATGTCCTTTCCTTTCCCTTTTATTTCTTTTGTTCATTCAGCAGCCATCATTCATCTGCCCCCAGACAACGGATGGACATAATCAGCCACCTGAAGCTCCCGCAGCATCCCTTCCTCACCATGACAGACCATACTCCTCAACTGCCGGCCCTAAGCAGCCCTTCCTTCTTGATGTTGTGTTGTGAGGTATTGTGTTACAGTAACAAGAGAAGTACTAATGAACCTCCCCATCCCCGCCCCCTTGAGCTGTTTTGAGTCCGGAATTCTTTCACAGTGATAGAAACGTGATCAATACACTCCCATAAATCCATGCTCTGGTCTTTGACTCTTCCCATCTCTTACATGAATAACCACTAGCTGACACACCCCTCTTCCTGATTGAGAAGAACTCTTCCCCGACAAGACTCAAAGACTGGTGGCTGTGGAGTGATTGTGACTATAGTCTGGGTTCTCTAGAGTCACAGAACATATAGGCAGTCTCTATGTAGTTAGGGAATTTGTCAGTGACTTACAGTCTGTAGTCCAACTCTCCAACAATGGTCAGCAGCAGCTGTGGATGGAAGTCCAAGGATCTAGCAGTTGCTCAGTCCCACGAGGAAGCAGGCAAGGAAGAGTGAGTAAGTCTTCCTTCTTCCAATGCCCTTATGTAGGTCTCCAGCAGAGGGTGTAGCCCAGATTAAAGGCTATAGGTCTAGAGCAGAGGATGTAGCCAAGATTAAAGGCTGTAGGTCTCCAGCTGAGAGTATGGCCCAGATTAAAGCCATGTGCCACCATGCCTTTAATCCCAAATGACCTTGAACACAGAGATCTCCTTGTCTTAATCTTCTGGAATTCATAGCCACTATGCTTTAAGATCCCCATGCTATGATCCAGGTCAGAAACTTGTATCTCTGAGCCTCCAGATTAGGATCATAGGTGAGCCTTCTACCTGCATGTGCATATATAGTCACTCTGCATCAGCTGTAAGCTTACAGAAGTCAGAGCGCTAAGCAAGAAGGGGTTCTCCTGGGTGTCTGTCACCACCAAAAGGAGAAAGCCAACCTTGACATGTGCAATGCAAGATCATTAGGAAATCAGAAGTCAGTATTTTAGCCACACTGGTTCTTTGCTAGAGACTAAGAACTTACCAGCAAAGAGAAGCTGCCCCCTATCCATGGGGTTTATCGGTAAGTAGGTAAGATAAAGAAGAAAAGGGCGCATCAGACCCACCATTGAACATGATGTCCTGTGTGTACTGGGGTTATTAGAGACACAGAATCCATAAGAAAAATGTATGTATATGCCTCACACATATGTATATATGTATGTATATTCAACAGAGTGAATATCAAGACCTGTAGAGCAAGTCAACAAGAAAGTCCAAATGTCCTCAGTCCTACCCAAAGGCTAGCAGACGCAAGAGCCAGAAAGATGCAAGACCTCAGCCAAGTTCCCAGAGTAACGCGGATATCCCAAATCTGAGGCTGTTCGGATGGATGGAGTCTCTGTTACAAGATCGTTGTCAGCCCTTTATTCTCTTTAGGACTTCAATGAAGTAAGACGAAGGTTCTCATACAAAGGAGGGCAAGTGGCTTCAAGCAATCCACTGGTTAATTTCATCCAGACATACCCAGTGGACACAGCCAAGATAATATGATTGACAGTTAGATGGTACTCCATTTTCCAGTCAAGGAGAGACATTACAGATAGGCTGGGTGACCCGGAAGAAATAACACAGCACTGAACAGGCTTTCTGTTACTATGTTATCCAAGTTCTAACAAGAGCCTCCACACAGATAGCTCCAGTTCTCTGGCCTCATGGCAACATATGGGTGTCCCACAAACTAGCCAACACCATGGGTGCGGAGTTCAGGACTGAACCTAGGGCTCCACACACGCTAGGCAAGTGCTAAGCCCCTGAGCTGCATTCCCAGCTCTTTGATTCCTAACTGGTGTGGAACACTTCCCATTGCTCTCTCTGTTTATCCGGCAGGGAAGGCTCTGCACAGGGGGCTTCAGAAGAACTGGTCTGTTCACCCAAGGAAAGGATGACAGGAATGGGGCCACGTCTGTGCTGTGCTGCAGTAGATCTGAGCTGTTGAAATTATGCTTCCTACTCAATCTTATCCTTCACAAGGCTCTGAGGGCATTGATGCAACTGTAATGAACTCCCTGGTCATATGTGCGGTTTACCTTGTAGACAGGCTTCACGCTAACAAAGACAGGAGTTTCTAAAAAGTTGTGAGGAACAGAGAAGTAAGTTATGTAAGTCAAGAAAAAAAAATGATACAAGTACCCCCCCCCTTTCCCTGGTCCTCCCCTCCTTTCCCTGGTCCTCCTCTCCATTCCCTGATCCTCTTCCCCTCCTTTCCCTGGTCCTCCCCCCTCCTTTCCCTGGTCCTCCCCTCTTTCTCTTGTCCTCCCCTCCTTTCCCTGGTCCTCCCTTCCTTTCCCTGGTCCTCCTCTCCTTTCCCTGGTCCTTCCCTACTTTCCCTGGTCCTTCCCTCCTTTCCCTGGTCTTCCCTTCCTTTCCTTGGTCCTCCCCTCCTTTCTCTGGTCCTCCTCTCCTTTCTCTGGTCCCCCCTCCTTTCCCTGGTCCTCCCCTCCTTTCCTTGGTCCTCCCCTCCTTTCCCTGGTCCTCCCCTCCTTTCCCTGGTACTCCCCTCCTTTCCCTGGTCCTCCTCTCCTTTCCCTGGTCCTCCCCTCCTTTCCCTGGTCCTCCCCTCCTTTCCCTGGTCCTCTTGTCTTGTCCTTTCTCTGGTCCTCCCGTCCTTTCTCTGGTCCTCCCCTCCTTTCCCTCATCCTCCTCGCCTTTCTGTGGTCCTCCCTTCCTTTCCCTGGTCCTCCCCTCCTTTCCCTGGTACTCCCCTCCTTTCCCTGGTACTCTTGTCTTGTCCTTTCTCTGGTCCTCCCGTCCTTTCTCTGGTCCTCCCCTCCTTTCCCTCATCCTCCTCGCCTTTCCGTGGTCCTCCCTTCCTTTCCCTGGTCCTCCCCTCCTTTCCCTGGTCCTCCCCTCCTTTCCCTCATCCTCCTCGCCTTTCCGTGGTCCTCCCTTCCTTTCTCTGGTCCTCCCCTCCTTTCCCTGGTCCTCCCCTCCTTTCCCTCATCCTCCTCTCCTTTCCCTGGTCCTCCCTCCTTTCCCTGATCCTCCCCTCCTTTCCTTGGTTCTCCCTCCTTTCCCTGGTCCTCCCTCTTTTCCCTGGTCCTCCTCTCCTTTCTCTGGTCCTCCCCTCCTTTCCCTCATCCTCCTCGCCCTTTCCTGGTCCTCTCTCCTTTCCCTGGTCCTCCCTCCTTTCCCTGGTCCTCCCCTCCTTTCTCTGGTCCTCCCCTCCTTTCCCTCATCCTCCCCTCCTTTCCCTGGTCCTCCCTCCTTTCCCTGGTTCTCCTCTCCTTTCCCTGGTCTTGGTCCTTCTCTTCCCAGCTACCAGGGCCACGAACCTAAAAGCATCAAATGTAAAACCAAGATAAAAATGTTTTTTCTAAACTCCTTTATTTTATCTTTGTCCATAGTCTGTCTGTCCCAACAGATTGCAAACGAGCTACGGACTGCTCCAGCAGCCCCAGCAGCAGCCCCAGCTGTCTCCTTGAAATCTACAATCTGGTCCGGCCTCACAGACCACATCTCCCTGGCCTCAGCCGGTCCTGCAGAACCTGGACATCGACTGACACAGCCTGTGCCTTCCGGCCTGGGCCAGCTTCCTTGTGTCCCCTAACGACGATGCTCCAACGTCAGCAGGAAGCAGTCAGAAAGAATGCTGCTCACTCACCCAAAGCCCAGTGACCCCAAAATAAAACAAAAGAGTAGAGATGAAGGGACAGTAGCCAGCTCGAGTGCGGCGAGCACGGCTCTGTCAGGCCAGGCTCTGCTCCCTTCCCTCTGCCTTGCTGAAAACCATTGGATTAAAGTCCTAAAGCTAACCACCAAGGTGTACGCCTTCAATGGCTTCCTCCTCCCCAGGATGACTACCAAGGTCAAGGTCCAGCTATCAAGATGTTGAAGTTCAACAATCAAAATCCCCCTTTGGCTCACCTAATTAACACGGCCAACTAAAATTAAGCACATCCTAACTGGGGTTTCCCCCTTTACCTTTATAAGTTGCCATTTGCCCGTGGGCCATGTCTGTCTATTCTCAGTCTCTATCCAGAGGCTGTCTTTGTCCCTCCCCCATTCTCCCTTGTTCCCTTCCCCTTCTCTCTCATCCTCTGTCTCCTGTCTTTGTTTTTTGTTCCCTGCCCTCTGTCCCTCTGGGGCAAATAAATCTCCTTTGCACTGAGAACGTGGACTTGGGCATCCTGAGCAGATACCATTCACTTCGCTTTGTCCACCCCTCCCCCAGGGCTGGGTAGGCTCTGTGGGTAACAGTCCAAGGCATTTGTCTGTGTGGGAGGGCAGATGATTGAACCTACAACCTTAAGCTTGCTGGACAAGCACTCAACCATTGAGCTACAGCCCAGCCAATGGCAGTAGTTCTTAAAAGACTCCCAAAGAGCTCTGCTTTTAGAACTGAGACACTTGGCGGAACATCTTTGCTGTGTGGAAGTCCAGATACACTAGGCAAGAGCCTCGCTGAGGTCCCCACTCTCAGCTGCCATCAGCTGTCATGTCTGCTATGGTCTCAATCGAAAGCGTCTCCCATAGGCTCCTGTGTTTGAATACCCGGTATTCAATCGGTGACGTTGCCTTAGATGGCTGTGAAACCTGACTGGTAGAGGGGTCACTGGGGGAAACTTTTGAAGGTTGCAGTGTGACTTAGTTCCAATTTTGTCTCTCTAATTTCTAGTTGGCAGAAAGAGAGCAAGCCTCTGCTATATGCTCCTCCTACTGTCACAGCCATGAAACTATGCCCACCTTGTCATGATGTACAGCCTCTAAACATGTGAGCTATCCTCTAAACATGTGAGATATACTCATGTGAGCCAAAATGAGTCCTCCCCGCTTTGTAAGATATGGGAGGACATTTTAAGTTTGCAAAATGTTTTCTGTTGTTGATATTAATGTGGGATCTTGTGGATGAACAAGAAAGAGAAGGTTGTGGCTTAACATTAATGTGTTTGTATGTCGAGTTGACATGGAGTCAATTGTGCTGGCTAGTTTTATGTCAGCTTGACACAAGCTGAAGTCATCTGAGAGGAGGAAACCTCAACTGAGAAAATGCTACCATAAGATCAGGATGTTGGCAAGCCTGTAAGGTATTTTCTTAGTTAGTGATTGATGTGGAAGGCTTACCCAATTGTGTGTGGAGCCATCCCTGGGCTGGTGGTCCTGGGTTCTATAAGAAAGCAAGCTGAGAAAGCCATAAGGAGCAAGTCATTGAGCAGCACCCCTCCATGACCTCTGCATCAGCTCCTGCCTCCAGGTTCCTGGTCGGTTTGAGGCCCTGCCCTGATTTCCTTCAGTGGTGAACTATGATAAAAAAAAAAAAAGTGTGAGGCAAATAAGTCCTTTCTGCATCAACTTACTCTTGGTCACAGTTTTTGTTTGTTTTGTTTTGTTTTGTCACAGCAATAGTAACCCTTACCAGGGTTGTTTCTGTAAGACATTTTGTCACAGCCACAAGAGAAGTAATACAAATCCAAATGAGGTTACCTCCAGGTGACCCCAACTCTGAGCTATCAATCTGAGGCCATCTGAGGTCCCAGACATGGGAACAGAGAAAGGCCAAGAGCCCTTATGGGATCTCTGTTCATCATCTGTGTTACTATAATTAAAGTTCGGAAGCTGGGTAACTATAACGAAAACAATCCCTTTTAGTTCTCAGGTTGAGGACCACATTAGGTCAGTTTCTTCTGATGGCTGGTGATGTCCCGGAACCGGAAATGATCACATGACCAGGCCGGAAGCCAGAGTGTGATTAGTTACTCTTCAGTTTCAGTGATAAGACACCAGACTGGGCCACTTAGGAAAGGAAGGGTTGATCTGGGCTTATGGTTCCAGGGGAATAAGAGGCTGCCGTGGGAGGGAATCATGGCAGCAGACAGCAGGTAGAAGGACAGACGAAGACTGACAGCTTGTATCCTCAATCCAAAGCACAAAAGTGAAAGCAAACTGGAAGTGGGTGAGGCTGTGCACACTCGAAGCCTACCTCAGAGGAAGGCCACGACTCTTAAACCTCCCCAGAGAGCACTGCTCACTCGGGATGAAGTGTTCAGATGCCTGTAGGGGACATTTCTTATCCAAACCACCACAGCGACTTAAGTATTAAACTCACTCTTGTAATACTTCACTTTTATAAGGGTAACAGAATTGCTTGAATCCTCTCTGAGGGCATAGCTCAACGAACTAGTGATCTCCCATGAGGCCCTGTATCTTAGAATTGCAACACTGAGGATCAAGCTTCTAACATATAAACCCTTGACGGGTAAATCCTATCCAACAATAGTACAAACACATAACACAATAAAAGTATTGTTTTCAATATAGATATATCGGAAAATATTTTTCACACAATACATTCTGATCATTGTTTCCTCTCTCACAACCCCTTCCAGATCCTCCCAAGCTCCCCAACTATCCAAGTCCATGCTATTTCTTTCTCTCTCTTTAGAAAAAACAAATAGGCAAAGACCAAACAAACTAGAATAAAATAAGTAAATAAAAGGATTTCTTTGAATGATGTCATGATGAGAACATTACACTCATAGTTTAAACTTCTATGTCAATGTGATAATATTCAAATTTCAGGCTGGAGCCCTCATGAAGGGTACTTGTTACCTTATAAAAGGGCTGGAGGAAGCTTGCTAGGATCTCTTGTCCTTGACCCTTCCATCTCTTGAGGGTTCATTACATCCTGGAAGCAGAGAACAACCCCCACCAGCCACCAGATCTCCTGGTGCCTCAATCTTGGACATCCCCCACCAGAACCAAAGGAATTTACTCTGACAAACTGTCCTTGACGACCACACAGTGTTGCAGCACATATGCTCATGCATGTATGCACTGCATGTGTACATGCAATAAATAAATGCTTAGGCTTTAAGCAATAAATCCATTACTCTGTCTATGGTAGTTTGTTATAGCAGCAAAATGGAACTTCAAGGCCTGCACTACAGGGTGAGTTCAATACCAGACTGGGTAACATATTGAGGCCCTGTCTCAAAAGAGCTGGGGATAGAGCACAGATGAAGAGCACATGGCTGGCATGTGCCATGCTCTGGGTTCAGTCTCTAGCAACACAATAAGCCAACCAACCAACAAACCCACCAACCAACCAACCCATCCACCAATACACCAACCAACCAACTCATCTGCCCACCAACCAACCAACCAACCCGCCAACTAACCAACATACCAATACACCCATCAACCAACCCATCCACCTACTAACCAACCAACCAACACACCAACCAACCCACCAACACACCCATCAACCAACCAACCAACCAACCAACCAAACAAACAAACAAACAAACAAACAGCCAGCCAGCCAGCCAGCCAACCCACCAACACACCCATCAACCAACCAACCAAACAAACAACCAAACAACCAACCAGCCAGCCAGCCAGCCAGCCAGCCAGCCAACCAGCCAGCCAACCCACCAACACACCAATCAAGAGGCAGCATGGCTAACCACAGGCTGCCCCAGATTACTTTCTTTGTCTATGTAAGTCAAAGGTGACTTTTCATGTCTTTTTATCTTTGCTGGAATTAGGGTTGAACTGATCCCTTCTCTCACCAGCCATAAAACACTGGACAGTGGCTCCAGGACCAACCAACATATCCCTTGATGAACACAAATGCCTTCCCACCTTTGACAAGTATCAAGAATATGTTTTTCTTTGACAAACCAAATGAAATGAACACTCTTTTGGGGTATTACAGCTAAATGTCAATGTTTTTTCCTGAGTCTTCTAATTAAAGTCTGTAGCCTCATCCCGGGAGAAGGCGATGAGTTCATTTTCTTCATGAATGATGCAGCGTGTGAACCAGGAAGTGTGGAGGGTGATGAAGTCAGTACTCAGGATCTCTGCTGCTTGCTTTGCTTTAGCCTGTGGCCACAAGCCACTGGTATTCATAGAACCCAGACATAGGTCAGCATTTCCAGCTTGGTGATCTGGGTCTCACTTCCATGGGGTGGGGGAGGGGATCGTGGGGAGCAAACAGTATGAAACTCTACCTGGTAGACAAGATGGCGAGGCAAAGAGAGGGATCATGAGGAGCCCTTGGTGACCACTCTGATTGCTTTTCTCTGGCTAAAAGGCACCTGCTGCTCTCAGTATGGCTTCAATATTCACCCTGAATCCTCCCAAACCTCTAGTACGGAAAGCTAAGCCCCGCTGCGAGTTAGAAGGAGGGTAGGAATGTGAAGTGTACCGGTGTTTGCAGGTGGGTGGCTTGTGGGGAGTGACTAAGACTGGATCAAGTTGCTAGGGTGGGGTCCCCATGCCTGAGCACCCTGACGTCACAGCAGATTCCACATGCACACTCTCCATCTCCTGCCTTGAGAAGCCCGGTATCACCTTGGGATTCTGCCAGCAAGCAGTCTGTTACCAATGTCGCTCTTTCAGAATCATGAGCCCATTCAAATTTCTGT
This sequence comes from Apodemus sylvaticus, assembly GCF_947179515.1. Classification (NCBI taxonomy): domain Eukaryota; kingdom Metazoa; phylum Chordata; class Mammalia; order Rodentia; family Muridae; genus Apodemus; species Apodemus sylvaticus. The sequence goes on along the minus strand of NC_067490.1, from coordinate 44,230,399 downwards.
ATGGGTTTTCTGTTTTGGCAACAGAAAATGTATTACTAGAAGGCAGTGGCAGGAAATACAAGGATAATCAAACAGCCATGCATGTGAGGGGAATGTAAATTCAATTGACCCAATTCTAGATCAATGAAACTTCTGTTTCATGGTGTGTATCGAGACAGAAGTAAAGGAGTGGACAACCGACTGTCCAGGGAGCCCACACGGAGAGCATCTCCACACAACGGAGAGCATCTCTTACTGAGGTCTGTCTGCCTGCCTTGGACCTTTCTTCACCTCCCTCACCTCCAAGGAGAAAACAGGCCTTCGCACGGGGCTGTGGCACATGTATGGGAACCACTCACAGCGCAGATGCGAGCACCCGATTCTGAAGAAGCTCCTGCCCGCGACAGGTGGGCTGAGTGGGGTTGTGGTCTCCCCGCCATCTGCTCCTTTGCTCCCCCAGGACAGCAGAGGCCCTGGAGCCTCTGGCATGCAACTTCCTTCAGCCAACCTTCTGGCCCCTTTTTTTTTTTGCTCACTCATTCATTCATTTATTCATTTATCAAAGGAGTACCTAGCCCACGGCAGGCAGGTGCTAGGAGCTAGGATGCAAACACAAATAAACAGTGCCTCTGCCTAGCGACTTGGCTATTAGCCATCTTGAAATGTGCAAATACACACGTGTATTGGGCATTTACACACGCCGTTCCAAACAGTTCATGTGTGATAACTCAATGAATTGTCACGGCAACTCTATCAACAAATAATATTATCATCTCTATTTGACGCAAAGAGGAACTGAAGCCCAGAGAGGAGAAGTAGCTTGCCCTGCGTCACACAGCTTCTAGAGAAACCAGGAATCAGACCAGACACTTTGGTTCTTGAGTTCTTATCCCTTTTGATTGTCTCTAGGGTTCTAGGACAAGGTAGGGACTTAAGTAACAGAGCATAGAAAAAGAACTCCCCCCCAACCCCCAGTCCTCTGAAATAGCCCAGAGGGTAGTGACACAATGTCAGCACAAGGCAGAGAGAGCGCCAGCCACCACAGAGACTATAGCAGACAATTCAAGAAACACACACACACACACACACACACACACACAGTGCATGCGTACACTTGCTTTAGAGTTATAGAGGACACAACCAAAGACTCTAGCAATTGCACACTTGGCAGAGGCTTTGGGAGCTAAAGGAGGGGGGTGGGGAAGTGAGAATCACATTGCCCGTTCCTCGTGGCTGGTTAGGCACAGGGCCCTGGGCATCCGGGACAATGAGCATTTGTAAGAGCCACTTTGGCATGGGAGAGGCGCCCTAGGACACCCTCAACTGGAGAGGTAGCTAAGAGCATGTACAAAGTCATTGTTTGCTTTACCCCAAGCCTCATTTGACTCATGGAGTTGAGGGTTTATGTCCAGAATTGATGATTCCACCCCGATGATGTTGTTATGTTTCTTCTGTGGTCCAGGATGCTGGACTTGCAGTGAACTTCCATGTGCAATGCCTTCATATATGTGAGTATAAATGTGGAAGCAGACCTGGAGATGCCTGATGTCTCCAGGTCACCTGGTTAGGGTATCTTAGGGCTACCACAGGATCCCTCATCTCTTGCCTGTGTTCCTTTGTCTGCACTGCAGGTCTCTACCATTCAATCACAAGCTCCAGGACAGCAGATGTCCCAGGGACCTCTCCTTGTCTTTGTGTACCTTCCTGGGCACTCATAGGAGCTGAGCCTTCAATAGGCCTTCAGGGAACCTGTGCAGAATGAATGTGACTGGTGGCTATTCTGCACGCACAGCTGGAAAGTGCACATCTGCACCCATGGTTGCCTGTCCCAGCCTGAACTCTCACCTGGCACACACAGCTCTGTGGCAGACTGGCCCGGGACACAGGAACTTTATCTGGCTGGTCCTGCCACCACGGGACGTTCTGTTTCTGCACTTCCAGGAAAATGTTTCATTAAGAGAAAATAGTTTCAGGCTCTGAGCTTGCGCTACTTGGCACTTTCTTCAGACCCCTCTTCCAAATGAACTATCAGTGAAGTGGGTCTCTGACCTGTGGCCACCCGTGTTTCCATAACCAGGGGAAAACTCTGTCTTAACTCCTGGCCTTGTCTGTGCTCTCTCCATGGGAGCCAGATTTATGTAAACAAACAAGTGTGCAGAACGGGGCCTTTTCTTCCCTCTCTATCTTTTCCCTCTGCCATTAGGTATGCTTTGCGATCTGAGTTGCTTTTAGGTGTTGGGTGCGCGTACACGTATATAATGGTGAGTGTGTGTGGAGGCCAGCGGTCCACATCAGAGTCTTCCACTATTAATTCCCATCTTTTGAGGCAGAACTGGCACTCACCTATTGGCTGGTTTGGCTGTCCATCAAGCTCCGGTCTTGGCCTCTCCCCCAGCATTGCTCTGCACTGCTCTGCTCTGGCCCTGTCCGGTGGTCAGGTCTTGTTTAAACTGGTCCAATCTGGTCCAGTCTGCAGGACGTGCCAGTGGCCAAGGAGGTCCGGCGCCCTGGAACTACGGAAGTGCCTGATGCTCACGGAGAAAAGCCCCAAACAGACCGTTTTTTTGGCAAAGCAAGAGCAAGAACAGGAAGAGGAAGGGGCGTGCTTGCCAATGTCAACGTCCCAACCCCTCACTCTTGTCCCCATCCCCAGAGCCTTGGCTCAGAAACGATGAATCCTTCGCATTTGGCACCAAGTTTTAGTTACAGATTATTTTTTTTTCGTAAAACCTCTTCTAACCAAAAACAAACCAAAACAAACCAAACCAAAAACCAACTGATCATTTTAAGGTTTTTGTTTTAAATGTAAGATTTCCACCTCATAGTCTATTAAATTCAGCCCGACGGTGGACAAGGATGAAGACAGCCCAGGCTGCAAACTGAAAGGCAGCGCTAAGCCGTGCGACATCCATCCACGGTCCCGGCGCTAAGCCGTGCGGCATCCATCATGCTTGGAACATTCAGACGGCTCGAGGCATTGAAGAGCGTGCCTCTTACAATGCCTTCCAACCCAAATGCTTAAAAAGAAAAAAGAAATAATGGAATCCAGTATTGCTGTGGGAGAAGCGGCCCAGTCTCTGCAGGAGACAAAAGGCAAGCTAACTCTGACAGCAGCGGTCCCTTGCCACGGGCAGTGGATATTAGCCGAGAGCCTCGGCCCAGCCAGGGCCTTCTCTGCTTCCTGGATAGATGGCCTTCCAGGAAATCATTTCTCCTTGTCTAACAGCTTCCTGCCCCAGCCCTGAGTTTAGAGGGCCCAGCCTGAGCCTCCCTTGTCTTAAACAAGGACCCCCATGTCTTTCTCCTAACTTTTCTGTCTCAGCCTGCAAACGGCTCCAGATCCCCCCCCCCCCCCACAAGGTTCGGAGCGCAGTGCTGGGGGTGGGGTTGGGGGCGGGACCCGGCTCTGTGTGTTTAAATGACACCACCCAGCCTGTCTTCACATGCCAGCAGGTTCTCTGTGTGCTCGCTGCATCTGGGGAAGGACATGTCTGAGGAGCACTTTTCTATGTGCTGGGTATCCCTTCAGCCCTGACCAACCTTCCAGTGCACGGGTAGGAAAATCGAGCCCTCCCGGGGTCGCGTGGCACCCTTGGCTGCAAGCCAACGTCCGGAGCAGTGTCTCAGCAGCAGTCTGGAACGCTGGGGAATGTGAGCAAGCAAATAATTTCTTCTTTACTGGGGAAAAAAATGTTTAAAGCACACACTTCCTCCGGCAGTTACTCACTCTTTCGTAAAGTCCCCCTAGGTACTTAATTCACAGAATTTTCAGAATTGTGCTTAGTTCCTGGCCGGTCCCTTTCAGCAGCTCTCCACAGTCCCAGTCTCCAGCCTCTGGCTTCCCATATAAATATTGACCATTCTGCTATGCAACAAACTTACATAGTCTGTTTAATCTTTGCCCTGGCTGCTGTGCCAGAGCTACTGAAGCCTTGGCATTTGCTGTGCCTTACTTAGCGACTGGCAGAGAAGGGTGGCTATGCAGAAAATCTCCCCACAGGATTAGAGCGCTGCAATTTTCAGCAGTCTGCCGTGGGAGGGAGAGAACCTGGAGCTGGAGTTTAAGCCTCAGTGGCCATTGCTTCTGATAATCCTGCCTAGAAAATGAGGCCTCGGGCCAACTTGGAAACAGTTTGGAAACCTCTGTCTTGAAAAACGCAGGTGCCCAGGAGGTAGCTCTTCTCAGCCCAAGTCTCAGCCATGTGGCCTGTCTGAGACCTGGTCATTGTGAGCTAAGTGCTTCCTTGAAGCCAGAGTCTTTCTAGGAAATCATCAAACTGGAAAAAGAGGGCCAAGAGACAGAAGGCGGAAGTCAGGTAGAAGTGAGGGTAGACTGGGGATCTAAGACATCTGACTGTCAGGACTCTGACATGGGGATCATCTTGTGGAACTGAGCCCTTAGCTTGTGGTTTCATGCTAATTATAATGATAAAGACTTAGTGGGGCTGGAGAGATGGCTCAGCAGTTAAGAACACTGACTGCTCTTCTGGAGGCCCTGAGTTCAATTCCCAGCAACCACATGGTGGCTCATAATCATCTATAATATGATCGGATGCCCTCTTCTGGCTTGTAGGTATACATGTAGATAGATACACATTAAATAAATAAAAGACTTAGTGTCAGAGTTGAATGTTGACATCAGAAAATAGAAAAAGTGCTGATGTTGAAACACTGTTAGTTGTTGTACACACACACACACACATATACATAGATATACAGAAATAGATAAATAATATAGATTATATAGATAATAGAGATAGGGATGATAGAGATAGATGAATGTTATGTAATATCACATCTTATATATACATATGTGTATATGCACTAATAATTGAGGATTAGTACAAAGCATGAGTTGACTTTAACTGGGATATTATAATTTTGTTATAATCATTGATAATTCTATTTTAACATTATTTCTATTCAAAAATAGGGTCCTTACACAGGACAAAAGTTTATAGCTGCTGTAATAAGACATTACTTCCTTCCAAGACTGGGATATAAAAAGTTACCCACTTGATTCTCTGTTGGATTTTTCCCTCTGGGGACCCTTTGGAACCCAGTGCTGCACTGTGGGATACCTCAGCTCCGCGGCAGAGCCCCACAGCGATGCTGGACTGCCAACTGTCTCAGATGAGCCCAACTGTCAAGTTATCTCCGCTGGGTTCCTGCCATGTGAATAAAGACACTTCCAGATGTTTCCAGTCCCAGATGTTTGAGACATGTCAACCTCTTGGACTCTTAGCTCAGAGGCCCCAGAATTCTGGAGACATTCCACCCTGCTGTCCCTTATGCTTAATTTTTGATCCACAAAACATTTGAATCCCGTGGCTGTTAACTTTACACTATTTACTTGGGGTAGTGTTTCTTTTTTTTTTTTTTTTCCTTCTAGCCAGCAATAGTAACTAGAACATTGTGTCTTCCACACTGAATAATGACCAGCTGCTTAAACTCCTTTTGTATATTTTGAGTGAGTCTATATATTATCAAGACGATTATATTGAAAATCTATATAAAAATGATGTTGTCATGGGGATGGAGAGGTGGCTCAGTGGTTAAGGACACTTGCTGCTTTTGCAGAGGACCAGAGTTTAGTTCCTAGCACCCAAGTCTGGTGATTCAAAACCATCTGTAACTCCAGTTCTAGGGGATCTGATGCCTTCTTAAAACCTCTGTGGGAACCCACACGCATGTGCATATAAATGCACAGAGATGCACATGCATACATTTGGAATTAGATGGTCATAATTCTGTGAACTGTTAGGTGGCAGAAGAGCACTGATTTTTTTTTTTAGCATAAAACTTATAGTTCTTTAGAACACAGAAAAAATATATCGCAAATGTTTGTCCTTCAAAACACATCTCTTTATCCTCAGAGTGAATTTCAAGGCCTAGGCCAAAGGCATCTGGGCACTGATTTAAATGGCCAAGTTGTCACCTCTTGCCTCTGACTCAATGCTCTGTATTCTTTTGATTCCAGATCCTTGGGGGCAGGGGCAGTGAAGGGGCACAAGGGAAAAACGCTAACGCTTACCTGCTGTTGTCCCACCTTGGTTTCAGGTCTCTTAGGTATTACACATGGCATACTTGGGTCCTCATGGGTCATGTGGGTACACGCTTGAGGGTGTGTAAGAGGTTTGCCTTGGCACAGTTGCTTGAAATAGAAGAACATTCCTGTGACCACCGCGCCCTTGCAACCCATCTGCATTACAGAAGCCAGTCGGCTTCCTACCAGTTCCATCTTTGTACAGATGTTTTTCTTCTGGATAGGGGCCAGAACAAACTTGGCCCCTCTCTGTGGTATCCACCTGACTGCAGGCAATTTGTGCATCTCTAGTTTAATGAAGAGGTGGGGGCAGGGCAGCAGCAAGTGTCTCCTTTCTTTGCCCTGCTAGCTCTAACCAGTCCTCCTTTTTTGTTCACAGTGGATTCAAACTGCAGCTTGGCATTTTTAAAGCAAATGGCCAGAGACAAGACACCTCTCTCCCAGCACTGCACTGGGTCTACATGGCCCCGAAGCCCCATGATTTGTCTGCACCAGGCTCTGGGGAGCATCCTCCCAGAAGTCATGAAGTTCTAGTCCAAGGCCTCCTCCAATTTCTGTACCTTGGGTGTTGGGTGGATAGACTGGCATGGGGGTGGGGATAAAGGTGGCAGAAATAGGCTACAGGGGAAAAATGTTGGATGGGGGCATTTGGGGCGCTGACCACGGTGGGGGCAAGCAGGTATGAGAATCACTGTTCTTTAGTCCTGATACTTAGACAATAAGAAAAGTTCTTACATTAAACAATTATGGACTGTTCTCTGCAAAAGAATTAAATGCAGTTATTCAAAAGCCAAAGACCACTTAGTAGGAAGTATCTATTGATATGCATTATTGATATAAATATTTTTGATATGTTGCTAAAAGAAACTGAGACCATGTAACACCACATTTGTAAGACACATGCTGTGTACTTAAAAAGCACGGAATCATTAGACTCATTAGAAGATCATCTACCGTCTCATCCTTCCCCCAGAGAGTTGGAGTCCTGGGTGGTTTCTCTTCTCCACTGTGCTTTTTATGGTTTCTAAATTTCTGTGATGAGCACATTACTTTGATATAATAAATACAAAAGATTGCTTCTAAAATATGAAATTGTCTGTGGGTGTGTGGCCCACACACCCACCCCCTCATGCAAATATTCTTTTTCCATATTAACTTTGAGTTTCAGGAAGGGAATGGCAGAGCCAGTCTCCTTCCATGCAAATGAAGGAGCGGAACTGAAAGACTCTTTGCAGCCAACAAGAAATGCCAAGGAGGTGGTCAGCACCAGGAAGGCCGTGGTGCCCAAGTCAGGCAGCCTCCTCAGCCCCGAGTTCCCAGAAGAGTCCCTGAAACTGTGAGCTGCAGTGGGGCCGCACCTTCAAACCACATGACGGCATTCGTAAAACTTTCCTGAGGCCTGGGAAGACCTGTAACAGCCTGTGTTAGGAACATCTGCTCAGGGGCAAGCCTCACAGAACTTTTCTGTCTTCCAGAATCTTCTCTGGGACTCCCGAGTCCTCACCTATACTATGAATATGAAAGCATTTGACTACAAATGCTTCTAAGACTGTAACTGGGATAGGAGGAGGCAGAGAGATTGGGGTTCCAGGCAATGTTCTGATTGGATAATGCCAGCAAGATGTTCATGCTCACCTAAAACCTCAGGATGTAGCCCTCGTTAGAGCTAAGCTCTTTACACATGTAGGGAAGCTGAGATTGGGTCATGCTGGGTTCAATAGTCCGTAAATCCAGTGATGGGTGACAGGGAAGAAGGACCCATGAAGGTGGATGCAGAAATGAGAGTGACCCATCGTCAAGTTGAAACACAGTCAGACACCTTCCTGTCACTGTGACCAAACCTGCTAGAAAATACTAAAGGACAAAGGATTGATTTTGGTTCTTGAGTTTAAAGGGCTCGGTCCATCATGGCAGGGAAGGCATGGCGGCAGGACCCCTCACTTCAAAACATGGTAGGCCAGGGAAGAGAGGAAAGGGGGTACCAGCACCCAGCTGCCTTTCTCCTTTGCACCTTCAATTCTGTCCAAGCCCCCCGCCCCCATCCCTTGGGATAGTCCTGTTTAGATTCAAGGAAGGTGTTTTCGCTCAGTTAATTGAGCCATTCTCCTAGGCACACCCAGAGGTGAGGTCGTCCTTGGTGATTCTAAACCCTTGTCAAGTTGACAAGGGAATTTAAATATGACCAACACCAAAGTATCCTCCCCCCCCATACTGACAGTTGTCAGAAACTTCTTTCTGTCTGAGAGCAGAGTGGAGATTCATTAAGGAAGGAAAACTCCCTGCCCACCTCCCACCCTGCCTGCCACCCACGGCCGCTCCACACTGCTAAAGCTGGAACTGGAAACCTTCAGCAACCTGCAGATGCCAGGACTGTCTGGGGACCACCTCGATCTGGCTGTCTCTGACTCTAAGACTCTGAAGTGTCTATACCCTCCCGCTGTCCATGCTAATATTCCTGGTTCTTTGTTAAAACACCATTTATGACAGGCAGGCTTGAGAGAAGGCTGTGTTCCGAAGAGTTGTTTCTCCTGTGTGACAGACATGACACATCTTATTAAAATTTCTTGTTTTATATACATATATATACTAATGTATTTTTGTTAACAGAACTCAGACCCAGCTACGAACCTGTAAGGACTAAGGAGGAAAAAATTATTTGATTTTCAGAGCCAAAAAAAAAAAAAGAAAGAAAAAAAGAAAGATTCTAGATTGCCTGCCACTGCCAGAAACTAGGACAATGGGATGGGAAGGCTTCTTAGTCAGAGCATGAAGAAGAATCAACCCCGCTGCACCTGGATTTGGGCCTGGAGCCTGCTCAGCCTTAGACAGTACACTAGCTGTCTGAAGCACCCCCTCTGAGCTAAGTGATTAAGGCGGCCTTAGACAGTGGGCAGGGGCCCTTTCGGGAGTTTACTGTAGAAGTGGCAGAACCTCACCCTGCTGCATCTCCATCTGCGGGGTTGGGGGGGGAGGGCACCCCCCTCCACACAGCTCTTCCTTGGCCCTCACAGGACTCCCCATGAGTACCTGGTGCTGCTTGTACCTACCAGAAAACAAAAAAACGCATCTTAGATAATATGCCAATTTTCTCTCAATTATGTACACCCAGAGCCTATTTGATCAGCAAGGCAGGGGGGCACCCACTATACATTGTGTTCTGTTGCTTTTCCTGGCTCAGTCGGGGGACCTTTCTTATTAGCTGCGCTCTCCCGGTAACTAATGAGTCTTGCCAGCCTTTGAAAGGCAATTACTTCTAAGTAAAACAGGCACTTCTCAAAAAGGGTCAAGGGAAGCTGTACATACTGTAAACAAGGCACACTCCGAGTAGGAGTTTGCTATTTCTGCTTCGGTCTTTAGAAACCATCAGGCCTCTGTTTAGGAGCAACCAGGAGAACCGAGGAAGGACTGCACAGTCACGTGGTCATCTGCTTCAGTCTCTGGCGTTCCAGCGAGGAGGGAGCGCCCACTGCACTGCGCGAACCAGCCGCGTTTTGTCTAATTGAATTGGCAATTCTTCCATGACATGGATCTAGCAAAGGGACTGATGACACCTTCAGAAACCCGACAGGGGAGTAAATGAGAAAACGGAGAGGAGGCAGGGCAGGCGCCCAATGCAAAGCAGGCACGAGCCTGAGGAGGACCCAGGAGAAGGCAGTACCTCCCTTCCCCACTGAGCTGCACCCAAATGACAGCAGACATAGTAAAATGCATAGGGCCCGACCCCAAAGAATGAAGAAACTGGGGGAGAGACCCCAGGGACAGAGAAATGTCTCTGAATAGAATAGAAAATAGCAGATGCTGCCCTGGTGGGGGGCCGGCTGGTGACCTCAGCAGGTACCTAAGCTGGGAGGCCAGTGTGGGCTATGCAAACAAGACCTGAGGTAAATGAAGAATATATTGAATAAAAAAAAAAAGAAAAAAAAGACCTGGTCAGGAAAAAAAAGGCGTGATGTGGGGGAGGGCAAGAGGTCTGATGGAAACTGCTTGAGAAAGCCTGGGTCACTTGCCCATGTCTGGGACCTGACAAGCCATCCCTAGGCAGTGTCCCAAGAAACAGCAGCAGGAGCAGGGGGGTGAAGGGCTCCTGAGAGTGAAGACTGAACTGTGACCCAGACCTCCCACCCTGGGGATCCTGGGAGCAAGAATAACCTCAGACAGGAGGCTGCTGGGCTCGCTCTGGAGAAAGGACTAGTACCAGAGAAAGGGTATCCAGATGATGACAGGTGGGAATTTGAAGAGAAAGAGAGAAGGAGGGAGGGGAAGGGGGAGGGGGAAGGAAAGAGCACACGTGTGAGCACACACACTCAGACACACACAGACACACACACAGAGCACATGTCAAAATAGACAGCAAGAAACCAACCCAGCAGAATTCAAGAATAAACAAAATAAAGTGAATGCAAACCTTGTGGGTCGTAGCCATGGCGAGAGAAAGTGTCTTCGAGACGTTCACTGATAGGAAGGAACACCAGGGCAACAGGGGCTTCTTTTGTTGCTGCCCAGCCCATTGTAGGAAGGAGAGGAGAAAGAAGAGGAAGAGGAAGAGGAAGAGGAAGGGGAAGAGGAAAGGATGTTGGAAGGGCATTCTAAACAGGATATTACAATATACCAAGGACCGAAGGGCAGGCATGCTGGCATGCCCTTGATCCCAGCGCTCAGGAGGCAGAGTTAAGAGGGTCTCTGTGAGTTCGAGGCCAGCCTGGTCTGCATAGCGCATTCCAGGACAAGCCAATAGCAAAAAGGAATGGAAACAAATGATTGGATTTATTGATGATACTGAACTAATGAAAATGACGTCCATGGGGACTTCTAATTCTCTGACGTAAGCTCTTAGGGTCCTGGTCTGTGCAGGAGGGGGCACCTTTCTACCACTGTGGCTTATAAAGATGTTCCTGGAGACTAGACCTACCTACTGTCTGCCTTTCCTCTGCTGACCCCTGGGAAGGAGGAGTCTTGTCTGCTGAGGCACTGGGGTTTAGATGTGGGGGGCATGCTTTACCCAGAATGCCCCTTGCCTGCTGGCTCCCAGACCTTAGCCACAGCCTCTAGCTCAACCTTACTCAGAGATAAGTATTCTTGCCTTTATCTTATAATTCCCTCCCATCCCACCCCCTTTTAGAGAGGGTCTATTATAGCCCAGGCTGACTTTAGCTCCCCAGGTAGCCAAGGATAACCTTGAACTTCTGATCTCCTTCCTCTGCCCCCCCCCCAAGTACCAAGATTATAGGCATATACCACCACACCCACTGTATGGGGTGCTGGATTTCAAAGCCAGAACTTCATGCTTGCTAGACAAGACCAATCGAACTACATCCTGGCTTTATCTTTTCTCTCTTTATTTTTAACATTGTTCCAAGCTAAGCTGAGAAGTATGGCATTTGGGACCTTTTCAGAAACCCCAATTATGTGTTTGAGAAGCTAAATATAACTCAGAATTGTTGGCGCAAAGGCTATGCAGAAAGTACAGCAAGAAAGACGGTTATCGGGAAGCCTCGGGAGATAGGAAATGCTGCCTCCCCCGGGGACGGTGGAACAGGAGGGGGACTCCTTACAGCCCTACTAAGGACTTGGTTCCACAATGCAGTTAGGATGGGTTTGAGAATCGCTCCCAAAGGCAGGGGATGGACTAGGATGTGGCCAGGACCTTAACAATGAACAAGACAGGGGAGGGATGGAGTTGAGTTGGGGCTAACAGTGGAATTGTAGGTTTGGAAGAGACGCTGAAGGAGATATGAGCTGAGGGCCCACCCTCCGTTTCAGCAACTGCATTGAAAACGTTTTCTTCGGGGATCCTAATAAAAATTGTTTTTCTGGATGACGCACAGTGGCACAGCCAAGGGACAAGGTCACCAGGACACTGACTTAGAATCCGGATTTCTGCTACCCCACTGACTGCCTCCTGGCAAAAGCCTCCCAACCCCCAAAGAGCTCAGGCCATTTTTGGCCATTTCAGACCTCCGGTGCTAGTTAAATGTCCAAGCCTCTGGGTATCTGTTCTTCAGTGAAGAGATTAGCAAATCACAACTTTTAGAAAAAAAGCAACTCAGTCTAGAAAACTATTTCAAGCATGGGAAATCTGCAACGGTTATAGAGAGACTCATTCATAGCCACGCCCCCTAGGCCTGTCAATCACTGCTTTGGCCCACCTCTGTGTGATTGTCCAGCCCCTACCCATTGGTCCGCCTACCTATATCTGTATGTGAGTATTTTTACCATCGCTGAACCAGGTGGCTGCATCCCGTATGCCCTTTGCCCTAAGCAGTCAGCATGTGTCTGCATGAATCTCCTTTTCAGAATCACGGTGCAGTTTCAGTTTTGGGAACCGTAGCATTACTTTCAAGGATAATGCACAGTCGCCCTTCACAATTGTGCCAAGCTTCCTTAGACTGTTTCCTCCCAGACCTAGGATCTCAGTCAAGATTATTTATTCTATTTTATTGTCCTGGTTCTGCTCATCTTATTTAATCTGGGAAAAATTTCAGAATTACATTGTCTCGTGTTTTATGACTTTGGATGTCTTGACAAACATAAGCTGGGTGTTTTCTAAAAGGTCTTCAATTTGGATTTAACCAGTGTTTCCATGAACAGTGAATTTTTTTTTTTAGCAGAATTTCAGCATGACCAATATGTCCTTGAAGTATTACATTAGAAAACACAAAGGTGTCTGTCATTTCTTCATAGAAGGTTGGTCCTCAGCATTTCCGTGGTGACAGTGTTGCCTGCCAGCCCGCCCTTCCACTGAAACGTCATCTGTGGTGGAGATCCACGGATGCGTCTCATCCTGATCCGTTAGTACTATGAGGTTGGGAAATATGGGTTTGCAAATCGATTCAGTCTGTTGGCCTTCTAGTTTAAAGAAGAATGCTTCCCCATGTCTTCATTTATTTACCCGCTACAATGCGAATCAACGAAAAATGTTTCCTCTGTTATAATCTATGATGATTATTGTCCCTTTTGATGCTTAAATGGTCTCAGCCCTGGACAAATGAATCACTTCTGGGTGTCTCTTGTATTCTGGAAATATAATCCCATCAAATGAGGACACTTTATTTTAAAAATGAGATATTCTTGAACGTTGCCGCTGTCCTTCCATTGGCTCAGATATTTCTCCACATCCTAGTTTGTTCTGGTGAGAATGGGTATGAAGGGAGTAAGATCTGTGCTCATGGCTCTTGGAGTGTCATGTCAGCGTCCAGAGCCAAGAGTGGCCACTAATCCTAGGATTCAGTTTCCCCTTTTCTGGTTCATATTTATGTCTCTTTCTTAGAGACTCCTCAATGCTCTAAAACATAAAATCATTTGCTTTTGTGCTAAGTTCCACGATGATAGTGTACAAGATAATGCCAGAATTGATGTGCATGTGCTCCAAGACCAGATCTATTGTCTATTAACACGATCACAGGCCTGTTGTCTATTAACCCAATCACAGGTCTGTTGTCTATTAACCTGATCACAGTTGAGGAGCAGAACGCCCGAGGCTGGGTATTTCTTTTAAAAGAGTTATCGAGTTCACAGTTACGAAGATTTGAGAGCACAATGCTAAAACACCTGCTTGGCTCTGGTGAGGGCTGATGGCTACCTCACAGAGCGGTGGTGGATGTGATCACGGAAGCACGCATGAGAGAGAGATCACATGGAAAGACAGGAAGCCAGAGAGAGTCAGGAGCCGGGCTTCCTCATCTTATGCAATTCACTCTCATGGGGACAAACTCACTGTTCAAGAAAAGCAACAATCCCTTCTGAGAGTGATTTCTTCCATGACTCGATCACCATGCACGATGCCTCCTCTCCTGAGTTCCAATCACCACATGACCCTTTCCAACACATGAACCTTTGGGAAACACACTCGAATCAGATCCAACTCACAATGCTCATTAAGTTAGACCTCAGTTTCTGTTTGTGGCTGACAGGGTGCTGCCTCTCTGTAGTCCTGGTGCTCAGAAGGCTGAGGCAGGAGATTGTAAGTTCAAGCCTACCTTGATCTACATAGTCAGACCCTGTCTCAAAGAAAACAAGAGATGGGGCTACACCTCAGTGCTAGAGTGCATCCCTAGCGTGTACAAAGCCCTGGGTTCTATCCCCATCTATACAAAAAAAGTAAAAAAGAAAAATAAAGGATTTATTTGTATATTTTTCTTACATGCTTTAAATTATTCAACAGTAATGTTACTGAGTTTTCGCTGTACTGAGACCTCAAGGGATTTTTTTGAAATTAGAGACTAAATAATAAAGCATTCATTACTACTACTACTACTACTACTACTACTACTACTACTAAGTTTACAACGTGGTAAAATATATAATTTTGCATAAACATTGATTAATAACTTTTTTCAGTTTAAGAGTGGCATAAGACATTAGGATGTTGACAAATGCATATGTTTAAAAGGGTAAAATAATTTTTTACTGATCTTCCTATACAAAGGGCATAAAGTACCTGCACTTGTCTCTAATTTTTTTTCCTCAACGTGGTTATATTATCTTTTGGAACTCAATTGCTTTTGTTTAAATTCAGCTTTCCCTTGGCATTTACGTGCACGTTTATAAATAAGCAGACTATTAGGACATTTCTAAAAATCAAAATTAGATGAAATATTCTGGACTGAGAAGTTTGACTCCATCCTACATCTTCCTTTCCACAGTTCCCATGTTGGTAACTAATTTCTCTAACTTCTAATTATCCTTCCTACATCTCGTTTTGAAAGACACATCCGCACACCACAGACATGTTGGCCCTAAGTGATACAGGCCAGAGGTTGAGGGTTGAAAGCAGCCCACTCTTGACAGAGCTGTGAGCCTCAAAGACAAGGGAAAATACACAGAGAAGGACAAACCCAACCCAAGGCTTCACAGGACAGAAGGATGGGTTTAATAACAATCAGGGATTGTCTTCTGCCCACCCCTGAGTGTCCCATGAGTGCCCAACAACCACTCATTCCCCTACTGTCTGAGTACCAAAAAGACATAATATGATGTCCAGGTAAAGGGCAGGACCCAGGCGGTCAGACTTGCTGTCTAACCGAGTTAATTATCTTGCTGAGAAGAACATATGGTAGCATCTACCTAGTCAGTTGTTTGAGAAGTTGGCAGTGCTTAACTTAACAGAGCACTTGCTCTGCTTTATAAGTTACTTCTATTTAAACACAGGACACCCAGGTACAGTCTAATTTCAGGTGAACAAATACTTTATACCATAAATATATGCAAACTTTGGTGTAAACTTGCACAATATTATCTTAAGCACACAAAATTATTTTTTTATTGTTTTTCTGAAATCCACAGTTTAGAAATGCTCAGGTTATGAATACTACCTTTCTGCCTATTTTTTTTTCTTACAAAATTTCATGGAGACTTAGTTGTGCAGAGAAAACAGTTTCGTCCTGTTCATTGCCCTGAGACCAGCAGTGACCTCTGAGTGAGTGGCTGGTGGAGAAAGGCCTGGAATGGCTAACTGCGTGCCCAGAGCAGCAGACTCTGTTTTTGCCAATAGCTTCAATCTCCCTTCCACTGCTGGTCAAAGCTGCTAATGAACAGGAAAATCGATCGGTCTCACCTCTTCTCCTAGCAAGGGCTCACCTCTAGGGGAAGTGCTAATGAGTCCTGACCCAGTATCAGCAGGAGCTCAAGTAGGAGAAGGAAGAGTCCCAAATTATCCACTCACTGTCACTGAATATTCTAGAACCAGTAACTACACTAGACTGACCATCCTCTCTCTGCCTTCTGTTGCTCTGACAGAAGTCTCCAGAATGTGCTTTTTTGTATCAGACTCTGTGTTGGTCTCACATGTGTCAATCCTCCTGCCTTCTCTAGGCTCAGGCTAGAAAGGCATTCAGTGACTCACGTTGATTTGCCCAGTTGCGGGAAGAAAGGAGACTGTTTCATCACAGTCCCTTGCCTCGCCAGTCCTTCCTCCCTCAGTCTTCTTTCTCTTCCCCAGCAGGTTGGATAATGGCTGTTTGAGAAATGTTGAGCATATTGGAAATATATAAAATAACAGGATTAAAAACATGAAGGTTGGGAAGGCTCCTAAGACAGGTCAGACTCAAGCTTTGTTACATCTGTGTCGCTGTGTGCATGTGTGTGTGTGTGTGTGTGTGTGTGCATACATGCGTGCATGCGTGTGTACACTTTGAAGAAGATGTAGGAGGGCATGAGCCAGACTGTGATAGACTTTCCCACAGGCTGATGGGATGGGGAAGAAGTAGGGACACACTGGTGGGTGCGAGCTTCCTCTCTGATTTGAAATAAATAGAATAAAGAACTTATATTAAAATATAATAAAGAGAGAGAGAGGCTAAACAATCTTGGATATTTTTTGTTGGGCAGCAGTTTTCACATCCTGTAAACCATTTTTGTTACAGGAAGATGAATCATTCTTGCTTTTCTGAGAGCTAAACCACAAAGTTTGCCCTTTTCTAGGTAAAAAGAAAGAATGGATTTCAAAGGAAAATTGAGTATCTCATAGCACCCCAAGCTCTCCGCTATCTAGAAAGGGATTATTGGAGAAAAATCCATTTAAAGATCCTCTTGCCCACAGCTCCCCATACCTGGAAGATACAGCCCAGGACGTTAAAAAAGATTCCTTTCTGAATTGAGCAGTTTCACCCTCAGACACATCTTTCCTGGCCCGCTCCATCTTAGGCCAAACCACAGTCTTTCCTATGAGTTTCATTGCATTCTGCAGGAAGAAAACAACATTCAGAAAAGTAAATTTTGTAACTTAAATTTTTATAATTGGGAACAGCACTCATAAATGTTACGTTGGATGAGGTGTCTGGTAATAAGAACAGATACAAGCAGAAAAGAACAAAATCTGCTCCGATAGCTTTCTGCGTGGCTCTAGAGAGTCCCTGGTGAAACCGTAGTGCTTGGAGTAAAACAGCAACATTGCTTATGTGAGGTAATAGCCCTGTCCCCCAAACTCACCACATGAGTCTCACCATGAATGCTAAAGTGACAAATGCTGGGGACCCGCGGACAGTGCAGCTGTCCACACAGTATGTCACAGGGATTGATTGGTGTGATAGAAAATGCTCTCAGAGAATAGATCCAAGGCAAGTGTAGGCTGGACCCAGAAGAATCAGCAGGAACTCTTCTTCTTGGACAGTTAGCAACCACTGCTGGTCATAACTCGGTGCATAGGATTAAAGGCTCCAAGGCCCCCCAGAGCATCTCATTCGAGTTCCTCAGATTTTTCTTTGTCTGGTTTGCCAACCGTCAACTTTCACATTGCGTCAGTCACTCTACATTGGCATAAGGACTTTATGTTCTGCACTGGACAATGTGCGCTCTGTCAGATCTTTAGATTTAAGGGTGTCGACAGAGTCCTCACATTTCCAGGAAGGCCCCCCGTGTGATTTCTTTAATATAATATGTATTTCCTAGGCAGAATTACCGGCTGTGGTATATTCAAACTTATCATTTCTTTTCCAACTTTCTCCTCAAAGTATATTTTCGCTCCTGGTAACCTGCTTGGCCTGACATCACATGTTGAGTGAGTCATTTTCTCTCAGATAAATGCAGCTGACGCTAAAATTGTGCTATCGATCTCTGATGCTCCTTTGACGTCCCTTGTTGGCTGTTTGTAAAAGTTGGTTTAACTAATGCCGCTCTAAATATGTAATGCTGTGCTGTTACTGACTCTTGGTCTCCATTTACCTTACTCACCACCCTTGGTCAGAGTCATCTACGTCAAAATATTTTTTTAAGACTTCAAAACATAGGTTTTTTTTCCCCTCCCATCCTAAAATAGTTCCAAACATCCCTCTTCGGTCTAGTCCCTTAGGGTTACCATATAACACATTCATGTAACAGGATATATATATCCTTTGTGGTATATACAAAACAACAGAAAACCAAATTTGATAGCATATTCTAAACACTAGAAGACCCTAGAAACAATCCTGGCTCCATCATTAAGACCTGTGTGATTGTAAGGGGGTCCTTGTGTTTCCCTGAGACTCAGTTTGGTCTCCCTGGGTTCTGAAGCGCCAGTGGCGTTATGTAAGTAGCAGTCGTAGCTTGCTGGTATCATTGTAGTTCGCTTCTCTTTACCTAGAAACATCCTAGCTAAAGGCGGGATAGCTCATGGGAGTTAAGGGACATGACAAGGGCTATGGTGGCTTTAACCTCACTAATGTCCGGGGTCGACATGACCTTGCCTGCTGTGTCGCTTTACTGGTACTTACAATAAAATTCCTCCAATATTTTTGCTTCCAGAAAAAAAAAAAAGAGAAATCAGCAGTCAAACGTTGGATACCACACATGAATATGCAGGTTGAAGAACAGAGTGTTTAATGAGTCTATAACACTGTTTATTACACACTCTAAGACAGACCATGAGAGGCCGCATTCAAGAAAGAGACTGTCGAGTTCACGCCTTCCCCTTCACAGTGATGTACAGCGTACAACTGGCACACATTTGTTAAGAGAAAAATCTTTAGGGCGTTTCCCTCTTGGCTGTCTCCTTGCAAAGCTGCTTTCCCTTCCTTGCAGGTAGTTTGCCCAGCTGAAGGAGATTCTCTTATCTGTCTGAAATGTTGAGAGTCTTTTTGACTGCGTATTTCCTAAGTACCATAGCCTGAACCACGGAGATCTGAGCTGCAAGGATTTTCTTGCTCTCTCTTTGTTCTTTTCTCTGCCCCTGGGGCTTCATGTGAATCTCACGAAAAGCCTCCCTGAAATATCTCCATTTGCAGTCCTCCCTAAGGGGACTCAGAGGGGGTATCTCTCTCTCTCTCTCTCTCTCTCTCTCTCTCTCTCTCTCTCTTTCTCTCTTTCTCTCTTTCTCTCTTTCTCTCTTCTCTCTCTTTCTCTCTTTCTCTCTTTCTCTCTTAAAGATTTATTTATTATATGTAAGTACACTGTAGCTGTCTTTAGACACCCCAGAAGAGGGGGTCAGATCTCATTATGCATGGTTGTGAGCCACCATGTGGTTGACTGGGATTTGAACTCAGGACCTTTGGAAGAGCAGTCAGGGCTCTTAACCGCTGAGCCATCTCTCCAGCCCAGGGTTTGCACTCTCAAGGAGTATGATAGTTTCATGCAGGGGGAGTCTCTGTCTGGGGGAAGTCAAGGAAAACAGCCCTTCTTGACCCTCTCTCCTGGACTGTGAGCTTCAAAGGGGTGAGATTTTTTTTTTTTAAATCCACCGTTTTGTTTATAGAGCTAAGCACAGAGCCTGACACACAGGAAGCCTCTATGTAAGCTGAGAGAATGCATGTTTGCTGAAGGCCACTTTTGCACCCGTCAGATAAGATGAACTCGCATGTTCCAGATGTCACCTGCTGAATGGGAAGTGCTGGAAAAGACGAGAGGAAGGAAATGAAAGCACAGATCCCGAGGGCAGAGTTTGCCTGGTAATGGCAGTAGGTGCAGGAGAAGAAGCAGGCTGGCTAATCGTCCTGGAAGAGCTTCTCAGGAGCTGGGCAAAGGCTCAGTGAAGCACCCACGGCCTTTCAAGGCCTCATACCTCCCTATAGCAGCAGCCCCCTGTCTCTGGCCTGCTGTCTACTTGAACCAAGAGGGTGGCTGGGACTTTGACCGCTGACCAGCTGGATGCCTCGGGGAGCGGGGGTGTAGGGCTGGAAGCTCAGGAACAGTATGTCTGCATTGACTGTGCTGCCACATCTCTTTCCAGCCTCTTTCCAAGGTCCATGCTCCCGGCTTCCTAGGAGGCCATTATGGAGAATGTTCCCTCTGCACAGTGATTATTACTCTCAGCCCTGACACTCCCCAGTTGCGGCCATGCAAGGATGTGCACAATTACAGCCTCTCTCTCCATCACAAGTGCACCCCAGGGGCGGGAGCAGACTGTTTTTATGAGAACTAAACAATACTGAACTTCTTTCATGTATCAGAAAGGGGCAAAGCCCAGAGAGACCAAGTTTTTGAGAGAAATGAGGGAAGCCCTGACCACCTTACCAGGAGGAAGAGGAGGAGGGGGGGAGGGGGAGGGGGAGGGGGAGGGAGAGGGGGAGGGGGGGAAGAGGGAAGGGGAGGGGGAGGGGGAGGAAGGGGAGGGGAGGGGGAGGGGGAGGAAAGGGAGGGGAGGGGGAGGAAGGGGAGGGGAGGGGAGGGGGAGGGGGAGGAGGGGGAGGGGGAGGAGGAGGGGGAGGAGGAGGAGGAGGAGGAGGGGGAGGAGGAGGAGGAGGAGGAGGAGGAGGAGTGATGGTACCATCCCTGGGACAGAGGCAGAGATGCTGAGAACCAGACATTGCTGAGTCGCTCTCTTCAGTGGTGTGGGTTCTGGAAACCCCCTGCTCAACCACAGCGCATCTGTGCACATGTTCCCAAGAGCATTGCCCATTGAGTTGTGTGGGTTAAAAGTCCTAGAAAAAAATAATGCCCCATACACTACAGTTACTCACAAACTATATTAAAATGTTGACTTAAGGCAGTATATATACATATATATGTATATATATATATATATATATACACACACATATATATACATATATACATATATATACCCTCTCTTCCTTGCTTTCTTATTTTTTTTAAAAAAATTACTTTTTTTTCTGAAATAGTCTTGTATATAGCTCAGGACAGTCTCAATCCTTTTATCACAGCCTCTGAGATCTGGAAATGAAAGGTGTGTATAATTTTTACCTATTTATTTATTTATTTAGACAGATTCTCTCTGGGTAGCTCACGCTGGCCTGAAACTCACTGTAAAGACTGGTTTTGTGTCAACTTGACACAGGCTGGAGTTATCACAGAGAAAGGAGCTTCAGTTGGGGAAGTGCCTCCATGAGATCCAGCTGTGGGGCATTTTCTCAATTAGTGGTCAGAGGGGAGGGCCCCTTGTGGGTAGTGCCATCCCTGGGCTGGTGCTCTTGGGTTCTATAAGAGAGCAGGCTGAGCAAGCCAGGGGAAGCAAGCCAGTAAGAAACATCCCTCCAGGGCCTCTGCATCAGCTCCTGCTTCCTGACCTGCTTGAGTTCCAGTCCTGACTTCCTTTTGTGATGAACAGCAACGTGGAAGTGTAAGCTCAATAAACCCTTTCCTCCCCAACTTGCTTCTTGGTCATGATGTTTGTGCAGGAATAGAACCCTGACTAAGACACTCACCATCCTCCTGCTTCAGTCTTCTGACTATTGAAATTATAGGCATGCATCTCCATACTTGCCTAAATACTATTTGTTTTTACATCAGTTGTAGTTTTGCAGAAATTACAGCGGGTTCGCCTACCACATCTCATAGGGCAACCCTGGTATTGACACCATGCTTAATGCATTGTACTGATCATGCCTTGGTAGTCCACACTGAGACATTACTGTTACAGGTTTATATAGATAACACTCAGCATATACATACTACATATGACATATTTATTATTCAATTCATTCATGTGTAAGCTCCACATTAGGGATCACTAATGTGTGGGTTCATGCTGCCCGTGTATTTAGAAAGTCATGTGATGACATATGTCTATTGTTGTTGTGCCCCACAATATAGTTTTGCCGTCTAACCATTCTCCATGACTCAGTGCTTCAACATTCCTCTTTCTTGAATCCTTGCAAACATTGATTTTAAAAGCACAAAAGCTATCTCAATAGAAAGCTGAATAATGCCTCTTGTGGCTTCTGGCAAGATGGAA
This sequence comes from Apodemus sylvaticus, assembly GCF_947179515.1. NCBI lineage: Eukaryota > Metazoa > Chordata > Mammalia > Rodentia > Muridae > Apodemus > Apodemus sylvaticus. The sequence continues at coordinate 44,208,770 of NC_067490.1, read as the reverse complement.
AGAACTTGCAGAAATGAGGCACTTGTGAAGGGTAGTTTTTGTCAACTTGACACAAACTAGAGTCACCTTGGGGAAAATTTCAATTGAGAAACTGCCTGGATCAGACTGGCCTGTGGGTATGTCTGTGAGACATTTTCTTGATTAATGATTGACGTGGCATGATCTCACCTACTGTGTGTGTGTGTGTGTGTGTGTGTGTGTGTGTGTGTGTGTGTATGCGCACGCACGCATCGCTACCCCTGGACAGGCGGTCCTAGGCTATGTAAGGAAGCAAGCAGTGTTCCTTTATGAATGATGCTTCGGTTCTTGTCTCCAGGTTCCTGCCTTGGGTTCCTGCTCTGACTTCTCTCAATGTAAGCCCTTCTCACATTGGAAGCTGTAAGCCGAAATAAACCCTTTCCTTCCCCAAGCTGGTTTTGAACAGTGTTGTATCAGAGCACAGTAGACAGCAGTCCAGGGTGGTGGTCATAGTGTATCACTGGAGTGAGTGGGTCTCTCCAACAAGAACATTCTCCGTGCTGAGCAACACTGGAGTAAAAAGGGCTCCGGTGACCGGGACCTGCAGGATAGATCCATTATTTGGACTGTATTCTGTGCCTCACAAAAAAGCAAGTCCAATCTGAACCTTTATCTTGTAACAAGTGGACCCATCGTCCAGGGCCTCTAGTTTCTCATCTCTCTTCCCATGCCATATATATATATATATATATATATATATATATATATATATATATATATATATATATATGATAAGGAAGGAGGAGAAAGGCCTGGGGGGATTCTTAAAGGCTGTCTTTCACCTCTTCCGGTTCCTGAGGTAGAGTTAACGTAGAACCAGAAAATCCGGGGGCTTTAAATAGGATGGGGGTTGAAGTTTTGACTTTAGGCAGATACACTGACTGGTTTTGCGTGTCAACTTGACACAGGCTGCAGTTATCACAGAGAAAGGAGCTTCAGTTGGGGAAGTGCCTCCATGAGATCCAGCTGTGGGGCAGTTTCTCAATTAGTGATCAAGTGGGGAGGGGCCTTGTAGGTGGTACCATCTCTGGGCTGGTAGTCTTGGGTTCTATAAGAGAGCAGGCTGAGCAAGCCAGGGGAAGCAAGCCAGTAAGAAACATCCCTCCATGGCCTCTGCATCAACTCTTGCTTCTTGACCTGCTTGGATTCCGGTCCTGACTTCCTTTGGTGATGAGCAGCAATGTGGAAGTGTAAGCTGAATAAACCCTTTCCTCCCTGACTTGCTTCTTGGACATGATGGTTGTGCAGGAATGGAAACCATGACTAAGACAGCAGCATTAGACTTGTAAAATCTCAGAACGAGCAGAAAAACTCATGAGTCTATTTGGTAAGGGGATGGAATGTAATCCTACGAGTGCAGAAGGACAGTGGTGGAAAGAAAATAGAGTTGGTTTATAACTAATCAAGACTGTACACATAAACCAGACCTCGCACTGTCGTTGGATAGATGACCTGCTGTGTTGAAAGCTTATGCTCCCTCCAAAATCCATGTGTTGAAACTTAAACAGTGACGAAACAGTATTAGGGGGACTTGTTTGGGGCTCTCAGCATCCTACCCTCCACCAGGTGAATACACAGCAATGTGTCACCTCTCTGAGATGCAGAGAGCAGTGCCCATATCTCGTCTTGAACTTCCTTGCATCCAGAAGTATGACAAACCTGTATTTGTTCTCTATCAATCATCCAGTCTTGGGTATCCTGTAGTAATGGCACATAGTCTATGTACAGAATCAAGGTGTTGGGTTCCTCTGAAATGTGATCTCCCCTCACATCTTGTTACAGTCTGTGCACACAATATCTACAATGAACTCATGTCATGTTTGAATGTCTGGTCACTGGTTATGGTGTTATTTTGAAGGCTGTGGAGACTTTAGGAAGTGGGATCTTGCTTATATGAGCAGAACTCTAAAGGTGGGCCTTTGAGGTTATACAGACTTCTGGTTCTGAGCTATTCTATCTGCTTCCTGGTCCATGCTATGATGAAGCCATCACTCCCACTGTGCCACGGAGGGAGCCTACCTCATGTCCTTGTCACCATGTTAAACAGAAATCTCTGACGCTGTTACCTTAAATAAACTTCCTTAAGTAGTTTCTAATATACCTCTTCCAACTTATGGTAACCCTGTATCCCTTGACTGTCTCTGTCTCCATCTTTGTAAAGGGCAAAAGGTCCTTGTCCATAAGCACTGAAGAAACCAAGAGAAGATATTCAGCTGTTTTCCCAGAGCTCTGGGAGGTGGGGGGATTTATATCCCGGCAATTCTTTGCTACTCATTGAGGGCAATTCTTTGTTATCCGTTGAGCCAGGCTCGGCTCCTATCCCACAGAATATTATGTCTCGGACATTTTCTCACCTAAAACATTGAACAGTGTGCTTCTAGGGCAGGAGACCCATCCTAATGAGTGATATCACTTCCACTTTACACAGCCTAAATGACTTCTATGTTTATCTTAGGGCCAGACATTGTGTTTACCCCAGTTACTCTCCCTACTTCTCTCTGTCCTGAGCATTGTTTCCAAGTCAATAGGAGTCATCTTTACTGGAGAAGTCATATGTTCCTTATAAAGAGCTTCATTGTAAATATGTCTTAAACTTTGACATTCACGGTACTGAGTTAATTATCAACCTCCCCCACAAAATTGTGCTGTGCTTAAATATGTCTGAAATAAATGAGCTGGCATCAGCCTCTTAAAGTTTTGGCTTAGTACTGATATCTAAGTCAGGCTAAACCAAGTTTTACTCTTGTCTCTTTGAGAGCTGTTTCCCTTCTGTCCAGAAAGCCTTCAGGGACTCCCCAAACACACACACACACACACACACACACACACACACACACACACACACTTTCATCTGTTCAGATTTCAGATTTCTTCCTGTTGTAAGGACTCCTGTCATGATGGATTAAGACCTATTCTACTGACCTCATATTAACCTGGTTAAACCTACAGCAATCCTCGTTCCAATTAAAGTCATGTTCACAGGTATTAAGCGGTTAAGACATCAGTATTGCCATTGACAGTAGTGGACAACAGTTTACCTTGTCAATAACTGCTTCCACATGAACTAGCTTCTAACCTGGCTGGCATGTGCTGACATGTCAGAGTCTTCTTCAGGGAAAGGATCATAATTTTATCCTCCATCTGATCTTTCTAGGACGCCCCTGAGCCACTGTTCTCAAGGAGTATAGAGGGCACTCCATTTCTGACATAGAATTCTCATCCAGCGTGGGCACGGCTCATGAATTCAAACACTAGGACTGTAAAGATTGAAAAGAGCAGATAGGATGGAGACCAGTCACAGGCACTGTCAGCTCATGTCCTCAGGTCACACTGAATGCACTTGGATCTAATACTTGGACTTTTACACCCCCTATTTTAAAACAAAACAAAACAAAACAAAACTTTCATAACCATGAATAAGGTAGGTGAGTATGGAAATGCCAGACAAGAGACAGGACAACATGCATGTTTTAAATATGCTATTCATCAGATTATATGGTCTTTGGGGAAAAAAAAATCAAACAACACTAAAAACATTTTAAAGGTTACATTCCCCAAACGAAAAGCCATGTTCTTGAGAAAAGAAAATGAAGAAAATTCTTTGTTAAATGAATCCCCTGATATGTTTTGTTGTTTTATTTCCAATGAGGAGAATTTGAAGGAGTAGGAGGCATTTAAAAATGAAACATCTGCCGTGGAAGTGGCAGAAAACAGATTTGTGACCTGTTTGTTGACACCTGGGAAACAACCTGGCTAAGCGTGTTCCCCACAAATGGCAAAAGATGAAGGCAGAGGAAAGAATTCACCAAGAGCACGTGACAAAGACCAAAGTCAACAGCCATCTTGATTTTGTATTTTCCTTTCAAAACGCATGAAACACTTCCTGGTGGAACACAGGAGATGAATATCAAATCCAGACACAATGGATAAAAAAAGATACTAGGAACGGGGTGTCTTCTTTGAACTTGGCAACAATATTCATCTTCAGGTGGGCACAGTGCCTGATGGATGTGCCCATAGCTTCTGCGTCTACTTTTCAAATTCAGTTGCTTAGAAAACCTCACTTGCGTCCCAGATCCCATCCCTCCATATGACTGTCTATTCGTCAACTCTTTATCAAAACAACAGGATTTAGATTCAAGCTCTAGCTCTATATCACCCTAGACAAACAAAACAATTTGTTTCTTGTCATGATGTCCTCATCTGTAATGTGGAGATACTTGTGGATTTGTGGGAATTAAAGCAGTCCTAAGTTATTCATAATTTTATCTCAAGACAGGGTTTCTGTATTTCAGGTAGCTAGCCTTAAATTCACTATGTAGCTTAGAGATGATGACCCTAAACTTCCAATACTTCTGCCTTTACCTCCTAAGCACTGAGATTATAGCTGCATATTAAATGGTGCCTGGGAGCAAACTCACAGCTCTGTAAATACTGGGTGACTACTCTACCAACTGAGCTATGTTCCTCACTCCATTTTTTGATCAATTTAAATATTCCATTATCGTAGCTTTGAATCATAGTTTGTAAGAATGGTATGCTGGCGGGATTTTATCAGCTCGATACAAGCTGAGGTCATCTGAGAACAGGGAGCCTCAATTGAGTGAGTGACTCCATTGAATTGGGCAGTTGGCAAACCTGTGGAGCATTTTCTGGGTTAATGATTGATGTCAGGGAGGGAGACAATCCACTGTAGTCAGTACAACTCCTGGGTTGTATCAGAAAGCAGGCTGAAAAGGCCATGGGGGACAAACCAGTTGTGATGGCTGTTCTTGATTGTCAACTTGACTCTACTCAGAATGAGCTACAATCCATAAATGGAGGCCAAGCCTGTGAGCGATTTCCCTTTAGATTTGAGCGAGTGAATTCATTTCTCTTCCAGATCTTTGAGGTAGGAAGACACATACCTCTGATCTGGACCTTGAGTTGGGAAGACATACACTTTTGATCCAAATCTTAAGTCTAGAAGACATGAGCCTTTAATTCCAATCTTGAGGTAGAAAGACACTTAATGGTAATCAAACTTTTGAGGCAGGAAGACTTACTTTTAATATGGGCCACAGCTTCTGTGGGAAGTCTACATAAGGACATGGTCGGAGGAAACTGCTGCTCTTTACCAGTTTGCCCTCACTTTGTTAGCAAATCCATTCCTTCACTGGCATTGGTACCTACTTCTTCAAAATTCCAGTGTGTGCTGAAGACCAGCTGAGACATCTAGCCTGTGAGACTCAGCAAGTACTAGAGTTTTGAACTTTCCATTCATAGCTTACCATTGTTGGATTAGCTGGATGCAGCCTATAAAGCATTCCAATAAATCCTTATTTGAGAGAGACAGAGACAGAGAGACATACACAGAGAGAGACAGAGACAGAGAGACAGAGACAGAGACAGATTCAGTGCATAAGCTCTGTGATTCTAAAGAATCCAGACTCATACACCAGTAAGCAGCATTCCTCTGAACCATTGCTTCTGGTTCAGTTCCTGCCTCCCGGTTCCTGCTTGATGCTACTGCCTTGACTTCTCTTCATGGTGGACTACAACTGCAAACTGGAATAAACCCTTTCCTCCTCAAGTTGATTTTAGTGATGTTATTTGTGACAGCAATAGGAACCCCACCTAAGACAAATGTGTATGCATTTAAAAGAAGAGGCTTATTTATCCATGAAGTGGAGAGTCATCTCTGATGTTCTCCCTTTCATTTCAGAATTATTCTGTCTGTCCTTCTTAAATGTATGAAAATTATCACGACTAGAATTGAAGAGTTTTTCTTTAAGGGCCCATCAGGCATCTTTTTAAATGTTGTTTGACAATTCATACAAATACATGATGCATTCTGTTTGCTATCCCCTCCCCATCTCTTACTTCCATCCGTCTCAACCATCCCCAGCTCCTTGCAGTCCTGTTTCTATATCATTACTTCTGGGTTTGTTTTGTGATTCATCTGTGTAACCATCAGATTGGTGGGGCTGCCAGTGGCTACACAGTCAAGACAGTGATTCTTTCTGTCCTGGAATCTATTAACAGAAAATAGTTCAGCAGTGAGGAGTAAGGTCCTAGCCCCTCCTTAACCCATGCTGGACTGCTGCTGCTGGGTCCATTCTTGTACTAACCCAGTGCAGGTATCCACAGGGGCTGGGATTTCATAACTGCAGCGGCCATGGTTTGTCTAGAAGATATGTTTTCCACCCTTATCCCTACAGTCTTTCTTGCTTTTACATTTTTTTCTGTCTCTTTTGTAGTGTCCCATGAGCATTAGCAGAAATGGTATAAATATCTTGTTTAGGGAGGAGCAACTACCTGTCTGCCAGTCATTCTCACCACCATATGCAAATATGAGTTTCTGCATTTATCACCATTCACTGGAAAGAGAGGACTCTCTGATTAAGGCTGCAAGTAGCGTTTGTCTATGAGTATAAATGTAAACCTTTCAAAGGCAGCTTGCTGCTATGACTATTAAGCTTAACTATAGTATTCAGTTCCCTATAGGAACTATGGTATCTCCTGCCATGGATTTTTGACAAGGTTTATAGTAACAGGCATGGATTTTATCACATAGATCAGGCCCCGAACTAACAGGGAACGATAGGTTGCTACCATAACAGTAGTGCCATTGTTGTACAAATGGGCACATTTTGCTTGGTAAGTTAGTCTCCTAGTTCATAGAGTTTGCAGATGCTGCAACTGTCAATGCATTTTCTTCCCAGTGGTCTGCTTAGCACTTTCTGGGACTATAAAAGCCAGCCATCAGGAAGAAAGCTTTTGGTTCACAGAGGTACCTTCTTGAGAGCGGCTCTGGAGGTTCTAGGGTGAGTGTGCAGAAACAAAAGTAGTCTTCTGTGTCAGACAAGATTGTTCTCTTCTGAGTATGCAGCTTTGGATGGGACAGTCATGAAGTAGGAGGGAGAAGGGAGACTCCATCAGCCAGATCAGTGGGGTGATCATCAAATCAGTCAGTGAGGTGGCAGAACTCAGAGCCGTATCATCTCACATGGAAGAAATGTGGACATCAAGAGAGAGACGCTGACTGTCTTCCAGCTCCCGTAGAAGGTAGAAAGTGAACTGACAGACTGACCAGTGGGCCCATTGCACCAATTTTCAAAGCCATCTCCTGCCATTAAGACATGAGGAGTTTGGTGGGGGTGCCATTCAGAGCAGTTTAAGTCTGAGTTTGGGGGTCATAGCTACTTATATTTGGTTCAGAATACATTGTTTTCCTAAAGCAGAGGTGGTGTTTGATTTGTCCCATCTTTAAACCTTTCTCTCTGCCCACGGATGACCATTATTTTACTCTCCCTAACAGGGGAGGGGATGGGAGGGAGCTTTTGCTGTGCCTGCTGTTTCTCAAGTGCCTTGAATCTCCAAGGTGAGTGTTGGAGCAGAATCTTCTGAACCCCTCAGCTTACACCACATTCTGCTTCAGTGCTTATTCAATAATACAACTGCTTCGTCTCCAGTTGGCAGAAGACTTTGTTTTTTATAACCCGACAGTACTCAATAGAACTTCACTGAGTACCTGGCTGTGCTGGGGACTGTCTCTCTGTTCTCCATGGGACTTCTGAACAGGGACATCTGCCTTTTAATGAATAGGCTGAAGCAGTGCTTGCTTCCAGAGCAAACCTATGTCCTGCAGGGCTGACACTTTCCCTGTCCACCATTCCTTCTGTTTCACCTACATCATAATTATGCTTTAAAACTGGTCTAAAGATTTTTTTAAATGAAAGATTTCTGTTTAGTAAATTCAAGTTAATGTTTATTAAAATCCTAGCTTCATTTACAAACATTCTTAGTTAATCTTCAACTACAGTCTCATGAGGTAGACTCTCTAGTCTCGTCATTTTACAACATGGAAACTAATGAGAAGGGATTAAATAAATAATTGTTCATGTTCGTAAAGGTGATGGAGCTGATTCAATAGTCTAGGAACCTCTTCTTCAGCCTCTGACAGGTCAGTCAAGTGTAGTCATAAAGGCAATATGGGAGCCAGGGGACCTCCTAGGGGAGGTGACACCCAGAATGCAAGACAAAGGGAAAGAAAGGTCAAGGGGTCAATGAGGAAGTCTCTTTTCCAGCCCAGGCCTCTAGCATCCTTCCCCAGGAAATCATAACTAAGATGCATTCTGTGTTGGGGAGAAGGCTTAGTGGATAAAGAGCTGGCTTTATAAGCATGAGAATTCTGATCCCCCAAATGATGTAAAAGCTGGGTGTGGTAATGTAAATCTGTAACTGGGAGGCAGAGACAGGTAGGTCCCTGAAACTCACTGGCTGGCCAGTCTAGCCAAGAAAACAAGCCCTAGGTTCAGTGAGAGCCCTTGTTTCAAATAAAATGGCAACAGATGAGGACATTCAGACATTGACCTCTGACCTCCACATATGCACACACCAGTGAGAACACATGTACACCACACACACACACACACACACACACACACACACACACACAGCAGACTATAATAAGATGTGATTTCTGTCATTCTGTGGACATGGAGTGTGTGAATATATACACAATGCATCGACTTGGTCAGAGATGGAGACAGCCAGGAAAAACAGCTAGGACTTGCTCCTAAGATAGGAAGGAAGGGAAGCTACTTGGTCACTGGCTCAAGAAACATCAGTTGTAATCCATGCAGGCATTAATCCACCTCATGCCAGATACTCAGGGTTCCCATTGTAACCTGGAAAATTCCAATTAAAAAAGTCAATATTTTAGATATGACAAGGACTCCATAATTTGATAGGTAAAATTAGAGCATTTTTTTTTAAAAAAAAAAAATCAGAATAAAATGCATTTAAGAAAACGCTGTACAATTTCTAGTAAAAGCCTGTGAGAACGTTCATTATGAAAAGGGTAGTGTTGACTAAGGACCACAACCAGGCCTCTGAGCATGAGGAACAGAAAACCAGGGGAATGAATGCAATCCACAGCAGCCTGCACTCTAGATGTGATCCCCAAACCTGGCCCGACGGGACCTTTATCTTGTAATTCATTCTGAAAACTTCTACAGCCAAAGAGCCAGTTTTGTTTATTTTTTTTTCTAAGCAGAAAATTTTAATTGAATGAATTAGATTTTAGGAAATTGAATCTGCTGAAGAGTCCTCTACTCTAAGAATAACAAGTATCCCTGACCAGAAAATGCAAGCAACAGAAATAATTTTTGTCATAGTTCAGGACCCCAGAGTTCAGGTTCAAAGTGTCTGTAGGTTTCACAGGTGAGATTTCTCTTCAGGCCTCTGTCCTTCATCTACAAGATAGCCCCGCCTCACCAATATTCATGAGACATTTTCCTCTTCTTATGTCAGTGAGACCAGAGCACAGCCCATCCTGGATCCCACTCTAAGCTAATTATCCCTCTGAAGGCTTTGTCTTCAAATATAGAGGTTATGACTTCAATATGTGCTTGAACACAACTCAGCCCATAACCCCTACAAATCTTCATGTATTGCTATGCCCTTTACCAAACTGTCAGCATCATAGCATAATTGCTATTTTGCAACTTTAAAAAAATATTTTCTGTAGTCCGCCAGCGGCTACATGTGAACTGGGGTGGCCTGAAAGATAATTTTGAGGTTAAGGCGAAAAAGATTTGAGTCAAGGCGGTAAATTCTGGTCAAGACTGACTTTAATATTTTTAAGGCAAGTTATATAGTTTTTGGGGGATAGACCACCCCTCCCAGAAGTCGGTCACTTCAAAGGCGGGCCTGTGAATTTTTTTGGCTCCAGGTCTCAGTGGGTCGCCTGCCTTCAGACTGGCGAGTCAGGTGAAAACCGCCTTTGGGGCGGTGTCAGTAGTCGAGGTGAGGAGCCTTATTGTTCACAGGAACAAAGGCCAGAGGTAGCTATGGGAAGAGTTGGGAGCTGCCAGCCAGCTTAGTTGTGGGGGGAGGAGACAATTTTCCATGCTGGGCCTAGGGAGATGCCTCAGTGCTTAAGAGTGTACCTTGCTCTTGTAGAGGAACTGAGTAGGTTTCCCAGAACCCAAGTGTACTCACTCACAATCCTCTGTAACTTCAGCTCCCGGAGATCTAACTCCTTCCTCTGGCTTTCTTGAGAACAACACTAATATGTAACCCTCACCACACACACACACACACACACACACACACACACACACACACACACACTCACACACACACACACTCACACACACACACTCACACTCACACACACACTCACACACTCACACACACACACTCACACACACACACACACACACACACACACACACACACACTCCCAGGGAATGAACCATCAACCAAGGGGCACACATGGTTCCAGCCAAAAATGTGGCAGAGGAAGGCATTGTTGGGCATCAGTGGGAAGAATGGTCTTTGGTCAGGTAAAGGCTCAACAGAGGCTCCAACAAAGGGAAACCTAGGTGTGGGGGGGGGGGAGGTGAGAGGGAGTGTGCTGGGTGGAGGGGCATATATGTGGAGGCAGGGGGAGGGAGGAGAGGTTGGGGGATCTTTGGGGAGGGGGAAAATCAGGAAAGGTTTTACCATTGACAATGTAAATGAAGATGATATTCAATAAAAAAAAAGAAAAACATGTTTTAAATTGTTGTCTATGCTAAACCAACATGGATCCATTTCTGAACCGAGGTTGGTGGCCTGGGTAGACAGATGCTTCTTGCTGTCTACCTGGATTAATGAAATTCCTCTGTTTATTTATGCATTTCTTTTCTCTTGTTTGTTTGTAGACAGGGTTTTGCTATGTTGCTCAAGCTGACCTCAAATTCCTGCTCCTCCTGCTTCAGTTTTCCTACCCCTGGCTTTCTAGACGTGCAGCATTGTGGCTGGCAACGAACCCCTTACATGAAGGGGGCTATATTCTAAGACCCTCGTCTACAGCTAAGGATAATACCAAAGCGTATATATATTTATTTTGGATGTGCATACCTGTGTTAAAACTTAAATTATCCTCAGCTCAGTAAAAAGTTAATAAAACAGCTAATATTAAGATATTAGCATCTGCATTTATCAGAAGTTTCATATTTTAAAAGTTTCAGTTATCTAATCATTTGTGATTGGAAACTATTCTGAAAATTCCAGAAATGGACAGTCTGTATGTTCTAAATCACCCTGCGTCTGACTTGTGTGATGGGTTCTTGCTCAATCCCCTCCATCCTGCCCGGGAGGAGAAACGTGCCCTGTGCCGTGAGTTCAACAGAGGGCACTTGCTGAAGCCATGGTTAATTTACTTAATAATGGCCCCAAAGCTGGGCTTGGTGGCATATACACAGAAACCTCAGTACTGGGAGGCTGAAGCAGGAAGATTGCATTGGCTTCATGGTGAGTGCCAAGCCAGCCAAGTCTACCTGGCAAGACTCTGCCTTGAGAGGACACCCTTCAATAAAGGTGGAAGTCCACCACTGTCCGGATAGCCTTCTGAGCTAGGTGCAACATGGGGAACTGTCTTTACCATCAGGGCTTCTCCTTCTCTGACCATGTCTGGGGAGCTGGAAATCCCCATACCCTCTACCTTTGGAACAAGGTCACATAGCCTTAATTACAATACAGGTTTAGCTTCCTTTCTCATTCACCAAGCACCTGGGATTCCTGGATGCTAATGAGGCTTCTCAATACCTTAGCTTTCAGTCAATGTCCTTTGCCTACACTGGATATTCATACCCTCCTCCTCCAAATCCTTAATTCTCCCTGGATAAAGCTGATCTGTCTCCCTGAAACTGATCCCCTAATGTTGTCATCTCTGTTTGTACTCACGGGCTGCCTGAAACCCTCTGTGCATCAACTGTTCCCTTCATCCTCATGGGGTGGTAGCCTATGACCCAGGGGAGAAAGGAGACCCACATTGTCTCAAAACTAAGACCATTACAGAAAACCATAACTGGTCAAAATGCAATCATGTGCTTCCCTGGCCAACTGATACATCTACCATACAATTCCCACAACCTAAGGCTTATAGCCAAAGAGCATCAGAAAGACTGTAAGAGCCAGAGGAATGATTTTCTGTGAGATTGAGTCTTCTAGAAATGTCAAAGAAGCTTCACCCATAAATTTTCACCAACATGGCCACCTAAATATGACTTGAACAAGAATGGATATGCTGACATGGAAGAAAAAAATCGTATGGGGCCCCATCTGTAGACAAGAGCTCCCGAGAGGAGAAAGTCCTCAGATTGATTATCTAATACCAAGTGGTCAGCTCTGAACTCATATCCATACAGGTAACAATATATGGAGGGGAGGGTTTTTTAAAAGACCAAAAATGACAGCAAAAATAGTCCTCAAATCAGTAGTGATGGTAGCATTTGGGTATGCCCAAAAGAATCCCCTCCCCACAAAAGGAATTATTCCCTAATGTTGTTGGATCTATGGTAAGTTACTGGTAATAGCTTACTGTGCTTAACTTACACATGAAAATGTATCATTTGTCAGTCAGTCATGGTGTATGTTTTATAGGTTTGCTGCTACCCTTGGTTTTCGTGCATATGCTGATTAAGGACAATGCTAGAGTAGCTCATGCTGACTAGGTGCCTACTGTGTGCCAGGCTTTATTGTAACTATTTTTTTCATGTATTGGGTGATTTAATTTCACCACAGCAAGAGGGAGACATCACCTTTACCATTACTATCTCCACTTTTCAGATCATGAGGGATAAGGCAAAGGACATTGGAGTCTTCATGGAGTGTGCTCATGGGCTTTGGGCAAGAATGGGAAGAGGGTCGATTTGCATTCTTTTAAGTGAGGAAACCCAATCACAAAAGAACACACATGGTATGCACTCACTGATAAGTAGATATTAGCCGAGAAGCTCGGAATACCCAAGACACAATTCACACATCAAATGATGCCCAAGAAGAAGAAGGAAGAAGAGGCCCCTGGTCCTGGAAAGGCTCAATGCAGCAGTGTAAGGGAATACCAGGACAGAGAAGTGGGAAGGGGTTGATTGGGGAACAGGGGGAGGGAAGAGGGCTTATGGGACTTTCGGGGAGGGGGGAACCAGGAAAGGGGAAATCATTTGAAATGTAAGTAAAGAATATATAATAATAATAATAATAATAATGATAATAATAATAGAATGGGAAGAGGGAGTCTCCCGGGTGGCTCCCCACTATCAGGGCCGCCTGTGTCTCTGCTTTCTGCCTTCCATGATGTGATCTTTTCTCCCACTGTGTGCAGCTTGAAGTCACACCGGCTCTAATCTCTGCTGCAGATCTTCACAGTTATATACTTTTGGGGTTATGAACAGGTAAATATTTGTGGGAATGAACATCTATTAATAAGAGGGTCCTACAGGTCTTTCTCCTAGAATCATTCTTTTGTTTTTAAGAGTACTAAAGAAATTTCCGAGGTTTGGGAGGTGGCTCAGTGGACAAAACACTTGCGATGAAAGCCCAAAAGCCAGACTTCAAACTCCCAGAATACATAAATCTGACTGGCATCTTTCCCGTGGATCCTCTCACAACACTCCTTCAGAGAGTCCTTACTGCCTGAGTTCAGACCATCCTCAGTCTGGGCCACTCTCCATACATGCAGGCTCCATACACTCTTCCTACTGTGAGCATCCCATGATGCACCTCGGCCTCAGTGCATGCTGGGAAAAGCCCTTTCTCTACACCCCACTCATGTCTACCATGAAGCCCTACCAGACCCGCTCCCACAAGCTCCTCCCATGAGTTTCCTCCTTTGCCCCTGGAGTCCACGGGTGCCTGGATCTCTTGATGAAGGAACTGACCATTGTTCTGCTCTGTTTAGCACAGAATCACAGAAGCTATATGGCCACATCCCTGACCCGGAGGCCCAGGCATAGGGGCATTTTTATGCCAGAAGAATGCGTTCCTAAGCATGCACCATTGTCTCTGACCTGCATCCCTTGACTATCTGAGAATTCTAAAATCCATTTTCTAAAGGTTTGTTTTTTAGTTTTGGTTGTATGTATGAGTATGAGGCAGGTATGTGCATATGAGTGTGATGTCTTTGAGAGCTGGGGTTATAGGTGGTTGTGAACTGCCTACGGTGTGTACTGGGAACTGAACCTCGGACCCTCTGTAAGACTTACAAATGCTTTTAATTGCGGAGTCATCTCTCTAGCCCTGCCTGAGCATTTTCAATCACTGCCATGACTTTTCCAAGGAAGCATTACAAACATCCACCATCTTTATCTTAGTGAGCAACATGTTTGGAGGCTTGGCCAATATTCTTTTTTCTTTTCTTTTTTTCTAGACAGGGTTTCTTTGTGTATCCTTGGCTGCCTTGGAACTAGCTCTGCAGACCAGGCTGACCTTGAACTCACAGAGATCTGCCCACTCCTGTCTCTCAAGCACTGGGATTAAAACCATGCACCACCAGTGCCCAGCAGTGCCTAGTCAGTGTTAAGCTTATTTGAAAAAACGCAACTACATTTTTATTATAAAAGATACAATTTGGGGATAAGCAGATAAAAGATCTAATAGACAAAGTTGTGGGGGGGGCGGATGTCCCTTCTACAGGAGCATCTTCCTCCCGGGAGTCAGGCAGCCATTTTGTTGCTTTCTTTTGTATTTGTTGCACTAGTTCAAGAAATAAGCATCAAGATGTGGAGGGGAGATGAACAGCTATGTCCTCCTGCAGCTCCTCCCTGCCACTTGCCAGGCCGGATAATTTGCTATCAGCTAAAACTTCAAACAGACAACCTGAGTCTCTTGCCCCTGTGTCTTATAAAAAGAAAACTCCCAGATTCCAAGAGCTTTGTTCTCTCATAAAAAGAATTTTTTTAAAAAAATTATAGAACAACAAAATGTACATAGTCCTTATTAGCATGGTTTCTTCATGTCCCCTGAAGAGGACACGCTGTACAGGAAACACTGAGTACTGTGTGTAGAATAAGCAGGCAATTCTGAAGAAATGATCTTAAACAAATAATGGCTAAAGGAACAGAGCTCAAATCAGGAAAAAGACATTGAAGAGGAGAAACTCACAAGACAATGCATTCTTATTGTTACAAGTCAATTATCTTTCAAGGAAAAGATTTCTCTTCTCTTCCCCGTTGCCAGCCGTTGGGTATAGAGTAGCCATCAACCTTGGCTATCACCTGTTGCTCTTCCCTGGGTTCACACACACTCCTCCCTGGATGCGTAGTTATAGGACATGGTGTAGTTATAGGACATGGACAGTGTAGTTATAGGACATGGGCAGTGTAGTTATAGGACATGGACAAGCATCTCGTGTGGGACAAAGCAATCAGTGATGGGCAGAAGTTGTTTCCAGAAAAATCTGTTGCCCAGGGGCCTAGTCCTGGCAGGATCTGGACTCCCACAACAGAAAGGAGTCATATCCCTTCCTGAACTCAAAAGAATCCTGTCTCACCCTGACCTCCTGGTTTCTAGACAGGGTTTCTTTGTGTATCCTTGGCTGCCTTGGAACTAGCTCTGCAGACCATGCTGACCTTGAACTCACAGAGATCTGCCCACTCCTGTCTCTCAAGCGCTACTCACCTCCTGGGGACTCAGCTGCTAAACTAAGCTACAAGTGATGCTGGGGATTTTCTCTGAGTAATAGTAGACAATGCATGGCAGAAGTGTGCACTGAACTGACTACACAGGTTCTCAGTGCACTCCAGAGCAGCAGCGGAGCCTTTATATTTACTCAAGTGAGTTGAAAAGGTCTGTCTACTCCAAGCCTGCACACAGATGTTTAGTCGTAATTATCACTATTTGGAAGCCACCAAGACGTCCTTTAGTAAGCGAATGATGACTACGCTCTGGTAAGCTTTGTCAGTAAGGTATTATTCTGTAGTAAAAAGGAATAAATTATAAAGCCATGAAAAGATATGGTGAAAATGTCTATGTTTTCTTTGTCTCTGAACCCAAAAGTTCTCTGATAATTGATTACCATATATATTTACTATAAGTCTACCTATGCATATCTATGCACATATATTTAGTTAGCCGTTAGTGTATATTGTTCTAAAAACACATCTGATGTCATTTAATTATGTGTATGTATACATATGTATGCATGCATGTTCTTTTATGTTTGTGTGTGCAGGTATGTTTGTGTGAGTGTGCCTGCACACTTGTATGTGGAGACCATGAACCCTGTTGTTCTTCAGGGTCCACTTTCTTTATCTTTTGAAGCAGGGTCTGCCTGGGGGCTAGATAGACTAGGTGGACTGATCAATGAACCCCAGGGGTACTCCCATCTCTGCCTCTTCAGTACCAGGATTGCAAGCATGTACTCTGATGCCTGGATCTTTACACTGATGCTAGGGGTGGATCTAAGGTCCTCATGCTTGCAGAGAAAGTGCTTTGCCAACTGAACGATCTCCCCAGCTCTGTATTTTATTGTACCATCTAGTACTAGAATCAGGCTGTGTTTGAAAATTCAAATACTCTTCAATGACTGTCAAAATTCTTCTGTATTGAAACTGTATGTGTAATAGTAGCACCTATAGAAATGAATGACTATGATGTTTCACGCATTGTATACTCAATTACCATTAGGAACCATTGAAGCTACTAGTCACAGCTTTTGAGTCATAGCTACAAACACAAAGCAACCACCGCTATAGAAGCAGGTGTTAGGGCTCCCGTGAGAGGTCCCTCAAGTTAGTGAGGTGCTCAAAAGGCTGTAGACATGACAGTGTTGCCTGGGTTCAAATGAAGTACTAGGTCACAAAGCCAGCTCCACCTCGCCCACCTGTTAAAATCCAGAGGTGTCACTCAGTGGCTGGGAAGGAAGTTTGGAGTCAGATGTCAAGAGTCAAGGAGGCTTGGCAATGACCTAAATCAGGGATGGAGCACTAGACAGGGCAAATGCTAGCTGCCCCTGGAAGGATGGAAGCAGGGAGGACGGATGTTGTGTAGACTGGAGCTCAGGTGTGGGAAGAGGGCCTGGACTTCAGTTTTGCAGCTCTAAGTTGATAACTATGGTCCTAATAGACTACAAAGCCTCTCCACACACCTCAGTGTTTCTCTATGATAGAACCTACAGACACACCCACGCTCTTCTCAGAGATGTGAATAGAACCACATACCACCCACCCCTCAGCATTCAGGGCTACTAACCAGGATCCAATTCCGATATCTTGGCACAAAGAGTTGGACACAGACATATAAAGTAATAGTTCTACCAGGTTTTTAAAGGTCTCAGCCTGGGTCCTGACAGTCCTAAAAAGCTAGGCTCAGCCACCCAGATTCAGTAGGCCAGCTCCACAATTATAGTGTAAAGCCAAGAAAGGAGAGGTGTCTAGTGTGGCATTTGGAAGAGAAACCACGAGGTCCAGGGTCTTCAAGTCCATCTTTGGAGGGTCCTGATGTAAGGCTTAGGTTTAAATAAAAGATAAGAGGCATCCATACCTGAGAGGTCCTTGTCAAGGTGTGGTCCCACCCACCACTCACCCATCCTTGTCTGAGCTCCAATCCTTCCTGCAAGGCGATCTGAAAAGTTATCAGAACTTTGCATGACCTTCTTCCTGGGATGCAAATGTCTTCTCTGGCTGGCACCTGCCTTCAGCCTTTTCCTTCCCTCAGCATGGGATTCCTGTGGGCATGCCAGTGTGGGCATGCCAATGTGGGCATGCCAATGTCCAGGACTCTATGGTTTCCGTGGACTGATAGTGGTGGGGAAGGAAATGAGTGCTTCAGGAAATGCTAGTAAATACCGGACTACCTCTACAGGTCACACGAGCTCTTGACCACATGAGCAGCTCAGAGAGAGACCAGGTTATATGGCCTCTGCGGAGGCCAGAAGAGGGCATGGGATCTCCTGGAGCTGGAGTGACAGGTCTTTAAGAGCCTCCCAATATGAGTGCTGGAAACTGAACTTGGGTCATCTGGAAGAGCAGCAAGTGCTCTGAACTGCCTACCCAGCTCTCCAGTCCAGTCCTCTTTTCCTCACACTGATTGGTTAGATATTCTGACACAGCAATGAGAGGCAGAAATTGAAGCTTAGGAGAGAAAATGACAGATCATAATGCTATTAAAAACAATGAATTCATGAAATTCTTAGGCATATAGATGGAACTAGAAAATATCATCATGAGTGAGGTAACCCAATCACAAAAGAACACACATGATGCACTCACTGATAAGTGGATATTAGCCCAGAAGCTCAGAATACTCAAGATACAATTCACAGACCACATGAAGCTCAAGAAGAAGGAAGACCAAAGTGTGGGTGTTTTGGTCCTTCTTAGAAAGGGGAGCAAAATACTCACCAAAGCAAATATGAAGACAAAGCGTGGAGCAGAGTCTGAAGGAAAGGACATCCAGAGACTGCCCCACCCGGGGATGCATCCCATATACAGTCACCAAACCCAGACACTATTGTGGATGCCAAGAAGTGCATCTGACAGGATCTTGACATAGTTGTCTCCTGAGAGGCTCTACCAGAGCCTGGCAGATACAGAGGTGGATGCTTGCAGCCAACCATTGGACTGAGCATTCCCAATAAGGTCCCCAGTGGAGTATCTAGGAAAAGGACTGAAGGAACTGAAGGGGTTTGCAACCTCATAGAAAGAACCAACTAACCAAGACCAGCCAACCATCCAGATGCCCCTAGAACTCCCAGGGACTAAACCACCAACCAAGGAGTACACATGGAGGGACCCATGGCTCCAGGCACATACGTAGCAGAGGACAGCCTCGCCAGGCATCAATGGGAGGAGAGGCCCTTGGTCCTATGAAGGCTTGATACCCCAGTGTAAGGAAATTCAAGGGCGGGGAGGTAGGAATGGGGGAACAACTTCATAGGAGCAGGGGGGATGGGATAGGAGGTTTCAGGGGGAAACTGGGGAAGGGGACAACGTTTGAAATGTAAATAAAGAAAATATCCAATAAAAACGATTAAAAAAAGAATTTTGATATCTATTCTAATGAGTATTTTTAAGGGATATAGGAATGGTTTGGTGGCTGAGAGCATATACTGCTCTTCCACATCGAGTGAATTACCTCTGCCTGTAAATCCAGCTGCAGGGATATCCAACTCCATTGGCTTCTGCAGGCACGAACCCACATACACTCACATACACATCCCCAAACACACCCATAAGGAGAAGAAACGACAGACCCATTGGGATTTGAGTGTGGTAGCTTGGCCTTGAGGCTCTGACGTGGAGGAGGGAGTCAGACGTCTGTGCTCGCCCATTGCTTTCTGGGGAGAGACTAAGCCGTTCTCAGACAAGATTGCTGGGCAGACAACCCCGCTAAGCCAAATGTCAACACTTCTGCTGGGCCTCTCCCAGCAAGAGTGGCTTGGCTACTCACCACTTGGAGAAGAGTTCGGTGTTTTGTTGGTCCCAGTGTGTTTCATCTGTCCCTTCTACTCTCCACCCATGGCCATTCTGAAACCAAAGCCCGGACTTGCTCTTGACATAGGCAAATTTGGTCCAGCGTCTCCTCGAGTGCCCTCTTAGGACGCCTTTCTCTAAGCAGTTATCAGCTGGTGGCACGCTCCCTTCGCTGGCTTGTGTCCTTCCTAACTTAAAGCAATGTGACACTGGAGAACCAGGAATCATGGGAATTAGGCCCGAGGGAGAACTACAAAGGGAAGCTTTCTAGTGACTTTGGAACCAACCCGTCTAAGTTAGCACCAAAGATATTGGGAGGAGACACCTTGGCCGGACCCGGAGACTAGGTTTACGCCAACTAAGGCTCCACCCACAAGGCTGCTGAGACCTTAATCAACCACATCCTGGCAACATCAGAGCAATATGTAGCCATGGGCTCGGGAGGTGACATTTATGCAATTTTGGATTGAGGGAAAGAAAATAAAACATTTAAGTCCAAGACTGACAGATCACAGGTCTAACTGCCACTTCATCTACGGAGGATGCGTCCTGCCAATATTATCCGGTCCGTACACATCCATATTTCTTAGTCCACATTCGTTGTTTGGAGCATCCAACTCACCAAGAACATGATCCACAGGGATTTTTATCTGAGCAGCAGCCTGTGCTCAGGGCAAGGAGGGGCAACACACAGGAACACGGCACAAAACGTCCGCTCACCAGCTGCCCTGCCAGGGTGCCAGTTATCCCGAGCGCTGAGAACTTGTGTGTATCGGTAAAAAACTAATCATATCCCCATCCCTCACTACCACCAGCAGCAAAGAGGACCAGACTTCCCCGGGAGCAGCAGGATAAGGCTGGAGGGGGGACCCCATGGGGCCACTGATTCCCTCATCATCATAGCCAAGGCGGTGGTTGCCCATGAGAGCCAAAGACCCATTAGCGATAATGCAGTCCGAATGGAAACTCAAAATGGTTCAAGCCCAAGGCAAGATCGGAATCTGTGAATTAAGAGATTGAGTCATCTCCTAAGCGTAGAGTGAGTGTATCAATTTATAGATTACCACCTCGGTAGAGGAAAGGAAGCCAGAGAGACAGCAAGAGGAGGCATGCACACGAGTGGGAGCTGCCCTGTGTTCTGCTGGGTTGCCTGTAATAATAAGGGAAATAATAATAGTAAAAGTTTATGACTGTTACCACGGACCTCTCCCATACATTATTCATTTGATCATTCGTTCTTTCTACAGCCAACTTGGGCTGTATGTATCCTCTTCTTCGCACTCGCCATTTATAGAACAGTGTAAGGTCTCTCCCTGTTTCTTGCCTTTACAGGATGATGCTTTCTGGACCAGTGCACGCTATAGGCGACTTGAGCTCATGCAATGTAAGAAATAGCTCAGTCATTAGTCTACAGTAAATGTGTAAAATCATAAACCACCAGAGAGAGAGAGAGAGAGAGAGAGAGAGAGAGAGAGAGAGAGAGAGAGAGACTAGAGAGAGGTTTAAGAGACATAGCACTTTTTGTGGCTCCCATTGAAAGGAGCCCAGGACTTTACAGGAGTCCACTGCACAGTATTTTCAGCTTCTCTGTAAGTTTAGAAGTTCTTTCAATTAAAAAAAAAATCATCAAAGACTCTCAGGGTGTAGACCTTGCTTAGGTACTGACTTAATAAAGTCAAGTTCTTTACAACAACCAGGGGAAAGGTCAGCGAGGTTTTCTTGTAAATTATTATCACTGTTGTTGGGAGTGATTATTATACTACGTTATATCTTATAAAAGAAAAATCTTCACTTATTAAAAATAACAAATATAAAAATACCGCTAGAACCATGTAGCATAGGAGAAGAAACCTGCTGGATGCTGCTACCATGAAACCCTGGCGTTTATTACTGGTTTTAGTTTATGTTTTTCTGAAACAGAATCTTGTTCCATAGTCCAACTTAATGTCCTCCTGCCTCAGCCCTAGAAGTTGTGATTTTTACATTTAATTTGTTTTATTACTTTAGTCTTGCCCATATGTATGTCTGGACACTCTATGTTTTCAGTTTCCTCAGGGGTCAGAAGAGGTCATCTGATGGCCTTGGAACTGAAGTTACAGATGGTTGTGAGCTGCCAGGAGGGCTCTGGGAGCTGCACCCAGGTAGGTCCTCTGTAAGAGAACCCCATGCTCTTAATCAGTGAGCCACTGCTCCATCTTTATATGTGGTAATCTCACACGTATGCACCATCATCCTGTCTATCTCCTGTTCACTGGGAAAATACGACTTATTTCTAGACTCTAATCTTAGTTTGCACTGCATAGTTCCTACCTGCATAGAAAGCCTGTGAGATTAAACAAAGTACAATTTATCCCAGTCCCTGACAAGTAGTTGATATTTAATAGAGATTTTTCATTATCCTTTTTCGACAGATATGCTTTTAACCACCAAATGCCATTCTCTCTCTCTCTCTCTCTCTCTCTCTCTCTTCTACAGCACCATTTATTTCTGCATGAAAATGGGTCACTGGAACAGTAGACTCTCCTGTGCACTCACTGTGTTAATTACTCCTGGAGTCTTTCTGATTACTCATGAATTCCTCTGTGACCAGTATTTGCTATGAACCGGGGAGTTACCCTAGAATCTGATTACCTTAAGATTCTTAGGACTTGGGGGGGGGGCAGTGATACTTAGTGATAATGTTTAATAGTGATGTCATATGCTTCCTTGCATCCCATCAGGATGGACATTTAGTCTTCAGTGTGATGCTGAAATTGGGGGTGGGGGTCATGCTGCCTCTCAGGTCCTTGAAAAGAATTAGGGTAGTCCTTAGGGGGTTCTGGATAGTCCCCAAGTTTGATATAAAAGAATAAGCCTGAGCCCTTGAAATCCCTCTCTAGATTTTTTTTTAATTAAACAGTTATTTCAGTTTTAATTATGTGCACCGGTGTGGGTTTGTGCATGCGCATGCGGGTGCCCAAGCCTTGCAGCTCCCTGGAGTTGACGGGTGCTGAGAACTGAGCTCAGGTCCCGTGCAATAGCAGTGTGTGTGCTCTCAACCACTGGACCGTCTCTCCAGCTCCGCCATGGCTTCATCTGTCTTACCATTCTTCCTCTCATCTCCCTTTCTCTTCTTTCCTCCCGCCTCTTTCCATCCTGCCTCTTCCCTCCCTTCTTCCCTCTCACTTTTTAACAGGATTGGGAATCTAAACCACACCCTTGCCACCCTAGGCAAGTGTCCTCCCCCTGAACTATGTCTCCATTGCTTTTTTTTAGGGTTGACAAGTTAGTGATTTCACAATTCCAGCCTTCTGAAGTTATGTGACTTCTATAATGAACCGAGTAGTAACCATTTGATCTCTGTTTGGCATGATTTAGGAAAGACCAGATACCAATAAAATTTGGTTATTTTATCAGTTCTCAGCACAATGAGTTGACACTCTCGAGGTAACTGAGGCGGCTTTCTTGGGGGGGGTGTTTATTACCCCCCAGAGAGAAGATGTGGAGTATTACCATAAACTCGGGAAAATTGTTGTATCTGCTTCATTTCAGTCTATTGCAGTAATACTTTAATGTTCAATGTGTCTCCTCAATGGTCACTCGGAGCCTCTTGAAGCGAGCTGTCACAGCATTTGAGACCACGGTAATCTTTGGCAGCTGCTTGGCTTGTAGGCATGACAAGATGTTCCAGCTCAAGAAGTTCTTGTTCCCTTTAGTGGGAAATGGCGTCTAGTGACCGCAATCCAGGAACTGGGGGTGACTGTTGTTATTAAGTTATTGTTACTTCTAAATCTTCTCAGTGAACACAACTAGGAAATATCAAATTTTTAGAAAAAAAAAGACAGCAAGTCATGAGTTAATACAGATATTTCCGATTTAAAGCAAGAATTGTTGAGATTTTGTTTAAACTTTCTGGGTTTAATTTATACTGTTTTGTCATTTGAGCTAGAAGTGTTGGCTCCCTCCTAACAAAATTGGACAAATATATTTGCTTTTTCCCCTATTTTCATAATAACAATAGAGTTACCATCTTCAATAAGATCACTGAATACAGAGTAAAATTTCTCATTATCTCTGTGAGTCTTTTTGTCTTTGGGCTAGATTCCCACTAGCAATATGGCATAAAAATGCATTTTAAAGTTATTTTAACTAAACCGCCTACATGTGGCTATTGCACTAGTTGTTTTTCTCACTGCTGTGACAAGATGCTTCAACATGAAGAAACCCAAGGGAAGAGGAGTCTATTTGGCTCACAGACTGAGGATATGACCTGCCATGGTGGGAAGGGCGTGGACCTAGCTGTGCCTAAGGCTGTGGCAGCAGGACTTCTTATGACATTGCTTGTTCACATCCGGGCAGATCAGGAAGCAGGAGGGGAAGCAGACAGATTGCTCCTTTCCCCCTTTTTTTCAGTCCATAACTCAACCCATGGGATAGTGTCCTCATCCAAGATGGTCCTTCTATCTCTGGAGACACAAACACAACTCAAGTCAAGGTTTACTTGACTGACGTTCTGGGATTTCTCAATTCAATTAGAATGTCAATCAAAATTAATCATCACATTCAGAAATACTTCCTTTGGTTTGTGCTCTATTTTAAGGGTTTACAAACTAGTTAAAATGATATAGAGCGCCCACTGATTCCAGAATCATACTACAAGACATGATTCATTCAGAGAGGACAATTTGTATCTTTTTTTCTGTTCTTCCTCCAACTCAACACTAACCTATTCTAATGTATATCTGTAGAAGCAATTGTTCAAAATATGTCAATTACTTCATAAGTTAGTTAAAACTGAGAGCTGGCCGCAGGTCCTCAAGTAGCCTGGTGTGATTGGAGTTTTCTTCTTTCTTAGACTTTGCACACTTCAAGATCGCGACATGCGGATGGCCATGACTTAACTGCATTACCACTACTGCATTCCCTCATTTATTCACCTTCTTTGTCATTGATCAGCACACTGTCGGCCTAGGGGCATGCAGAGTAGCCCACACCAGGTATCTGGATATGGAATGAGCTGTCTTGGAAATAAGGAGGTATAAGAACTATACTGGCCAACATGGTCAGAAGGAACCTGGGATGGGGAGCACCAGGAAAGGCTTTCTTCGGAGTCCAGACAGAACCTTCAAAGCACGTCTATTATGATAGGGCTAAATCTGAAAAGGGTAGACAGTGAGACGCGGGTACACAGGGAGGAGACCCATGAGGGACTGAAGGTGCCAAGGGGCACGAAGTCTGTAGGGGGTGATAAGTGTTTTGCTGTTGGGTAGAGTAGGGAGTTAGGGGAGGTGAGGTGGTAGGGTAGTGGGAGGTGAGATCTGCCTTCCCTCCTGTAAGCTGTCCAGCAGCTATGGGCAAACTGGGTTTACCTGAAAGGGAGGCTGGAAATAAGCAGGGGGGTAGGGTGGGGTGGGGTGGGCGGTGGGGGGGGGTGAGGGGTGAGAGAAGAATGAAGCCAAGACAAAGTTCTGATCAAGGCTCCAAGTTTAATAACAAGCTCTGCGTATATAAAGGAAAAAACCACAAAACCCATCCCCTTCTTTTTTTTTATTTTCTATATTCTTTGTTTACATTTCAAATGATTTCCCCTTTCCCGGTTCCCCCCTTCCCCATAAGTCCCATAAGCCCTCTTCCCTCCGCCCATTCCCCAATCAATCCCCTCCCACTTCTCTGTCCTGGCAGTCCCCTACAATGCTGGATCAAGCCTTTCCAGGACCAGAGCCCTCTCCTTCCTTCTTCTTGGGAATCATTTGATATGTGAGTTGTGTCTTGGGTATTCAGAGCTTCTGGGCTAATATCCACTTATCAGTGACTGCATTCCATGTGTGTTGTTTTATGACTGGGTTACCTCACTTAGGATGATATTTTCCAATTCCAACCATTTGCCTAAGAATTTTATGAATTCGTTGTTTTTAATTACTGAGTAGTATTCCATTGTATAAATATAACACATTTTCTGTATTCATTCCTCCACTGAGGGACATCTGGGTTCTTTCCAGCTTCTAGTTATTATAAATAAGGCTGCTATGAACATAGTAGAGCATGTGTCCTTATTGAATGCCAGGGAATCCTCTGGGTATATGCCCACGAGTGGTATGTCAGGGTCCTCCGGTAGTGTCATGCCCAGTTTTCTGAGGAACCGCCAGACTGATTTCCAGAGTGGTTGTACCAGTTTGCAATCCCACCAGCAGTGGTGTAAGCTGTAGCAGCAAGGTCAGTGCAAGAGCCAAAACTTCAAAGTTCCCATGGAAATTTGTAACTGCAGCCAAGACAGATGTCTCTGTCCAGGTTGATAAGACCTGTCATAGCCAATGTTCAAGGTTTGCTTAGCCTGCTCAAGGCTGGGAAATTGCTCAGACTCTTCAGGGCTGGAAAAGACTCAAAGCTGAGAAGGCCACACCCTCCCAGCAAGGAACTCAGGTCATGTTCAAGTAAGGCCTGGTCTGTAAGATACAAGGCATCTTGTCCATCCAGATCCATTTCTCTACTTTGTATTGTTCAGAGCAGCTATGATACTGGGATGTCCTGAGATGTCTGCTCTACTATCTGCCATTCCATGGATCAGGAAGGTAAGTCCATTTCCACGCTGTTTACAATGTAAACTGGGAAGCAAGACTAAGAAAAACCAAGCCAACAAAGACAATTATAACTCAATCTGTTCCAACTTTTGGACACTGACCTTCATTAACAAATATGATTTACCTGTTGATCTTGATCAGATAAATACATACATGTTCACAATTTCATATTCATAGGTGAGAATAAAATTTAATAAAACATTATTTGCCCTTCCTATAGGCAATGCACATGATATCTTAGTTTATTTCATTATGCTGGTTACTACTTGCTAAGTTGATTTTTCTGACCTACAAATAGGTGAACATCTTAATTTAAAAGCCAATATTCTTGCTTGCCTGAGATTTAGCCTGGAATTGCAGGAGATCTTTTGGGAAGAAATGAGTACAGTCTCTTATCTTCATACATGCCTTTTCCCAGGACCTGTTGACAGTTCAGACAATGAGTTTATCAAGTGTGGCTATAATGAGCCAACTGGCCTATCCATTCTTTTAATATTTCTTGAAAGCTTAGACTTGGTATTATATATGTATGTGTCATATGTACTTGCTAATGTGTGTATACATATATACATGTATGTGTGTATATATATGCATGTATGTGTGCATACATATATGCATGTATGTGTGTATATATGCATGCATGTGTATGTATATATGCATGTATGTATGTATACATATATGCATATATGTATGTATACATATATGTACTTGCTAATGTGTGTATACATATATGTACTTGCTAATGTATGTGTATACATATATGTACTTGCTAATGTGTGTATACATATATGTACTTGCTAATGTGTGTATACATATATGTACTTGTTAATGTGTGTGTATACATATATGCATGCATATGGAAGTCAGAGGGTGACATTGGTGTCTTTTCTGAATGTTCTCTATCTTTCTTTATATTTTGATACAGGGTTCCCACTGGCCTTGAAGCCCATTAGTTTGTCTCAGAGGACTGGCCAATGAGAATCTGTGGTTTTCCTGTCTGTACCTTCTCAGCACAGAGGTTATATATCCACTATTTTGCCAAGATTTTTTACATTGTTTCTGGAGATCCAAATTCAGCTCTTTGTTTGTACGTATCAGGTATATTATCAACTGAGCCATCTCTTTAGTGGTTGTGGGACGCTGCTCCTGAGGACATTAAACAAACATCTAATCACCCCAGATAGGACACCAGTAACAGACAAAGAGAGGGATAACACAAAAGATGAAGCTGGTGAACCACTGAGTTTTGTTGTGGTCGCTTATAGGAATCTGGGTAATGAGTTGCTACTAGGAGCAGAAACGACTCAAATGCAGCCACACCAACAAAGCCCACCCCAGCATGGGTGCCAGCTTAGGAATCGTGGAAGCCTGCAGCCCACCTCACAGCCTTGAAGGCAGAGCAACAAGAGTCTTTTCAGGCAGCTTGGTTGCTGAGCTTTCCCCAGAAGCTCTGATGATCTCTCTGCCTTTTGGGCAACTTTGCTTGTCTGGGAATGTTGCTCAGAAGTCCCTGCTGCTTGTGTAAATACTCGGGGAGAGTGGGAAGTCTAGTGGATCTGTTCAGTTTCAGGGACTTCCTAAAAACCTTTGAGTTGTTTACTTCCTGAGCTAAGTTAGTTCTGCTGCAGGATTTTTTTCACCTCCACATAGAATACCCTGTATCTTAAGATTCCCTACAAAATAGAAGGCTTTATGTCCAAGAAAATTACCACACAACAGAAGCCTGGTTTTACATCTTTCAAAGCATAAAGACACTATTTAGACATATAGTGGTTAATCAAATTTCAGGGTCTATAAATATTTAAATGCTCATGGCCATGTTCCTATAAAGTTTTATTGCAGCTGGCATGTTTAGTGGTTTATATATTTATTACATTTACCTTTTTACAATGGCAGAGTTGCACAGTATGGCGTTCAAAGCAAGTAATAGTCACTAGCTAGTCTTTAAGTGAAATGGTACACTCCTGATATCCCAGTTTTTGAGAGGGTCAGGCAAAAGGATTGCAAATCTGAGGCCAGCCTGGGCTGTATAAGGAGATCTTGTCTTGAAATTAAAATTAAGGAAAATAAAGTGCATCATCAATAGGCTTCCCTCGGTAGAAACTCTAGGTTTCTATGTTTATTTCCTATTGTCACTCTGGCTGGAAACTGGGAAACGAGCAGGGTTGGTTATCTGCTGCCGCAATTGTACTGTGGGGGCGGGGCAAACAAACAGACAGGCTGAGGCTACAAGCTAAGAGCTCAGTGTTCTGCATGCCATGCCTGGCCTGCCTGAGACCCTGACTTCGACTCCCAGAACCACAGAAACAAACAAACAAGCCAGGCTCGTGGTGCATACCCGTAACCCTGGCGATCCGGAGGCAGAGACAGGAACGTGGGCTCAAGGCCAGCCTTGGCTATGTTCACAGTGAAAGCCTGTCTTACGGAAGCAAAGCAAGCAGCAGCCCACGAAACTTTAGTGACACGGAATAATACTTACTTTAAATAGTGGTTGGTGAGGCTCCTCCCCAATGCCACGCCCACCCTCCACCCTCCACTCTCGCATGGCTGTATTCAACTAGGCAACTCAGCTGGTCCGGGCTAGACTCCTGACACATCTGCAGGTTGTCTAGCTATCAACGAGGATGATGCAGGGACACTGGTGACACCTGTGTCTTTTGCCCTCTAGTAAGCTAACCCAAGTGACATTCTCAAGAAAATGTTAGCAGTGTAAGAATTGTGTCCTTAAAGATACATGCCCTTTTAAGTCTCAGATTCTAGCATGTTTGCTGATATCCCCATTGGCCAAAGACAGTGACGCGGATGGAGTCAGATGTATGCAACAGGATCTAGGAAGGCATGACGAAATGGGATCCCGGCTATACTCATCTCTCATATCAGTTTTAACCTACCCAAGTGGAAGATTTACCATTTGGTCTTTATAACCCCTGTGCTCACACATTGGAATTGTGGGGGAACCTGTTGCCTATAAACAGTATCAGATTCAAGGATCAGAGATTCTGAGTTTAGTGATCATTCTGAGAGAGGCTTAGACACCTGCATTTTCACACGCTGTCTGGGAGATGCTAACACATTTGATATTTGGAAGACTTGGTTGTTTGCTGGTCAGCTAGGCTTTACCATTAACTTGTGCCTCCTCCTCCTCCTCCTCCTCCTCCTCCTCCTCCTCCTCCTCCTCCTCCTCCTTCTCTTTCTCTGGAAGAGCCTTGCATGGATTCCAAGCCAGCCTTGAACTCCTGATCCTTCTGTTTCCATTGGGATTACATGTGTACACGATTGCTCCTGGCGTCGTATCTTTGAACTGGCACTCGAGTTTGGGGATACCAACACATGATTAGGGATTACTGGTTGGGGCCAAAAATGCTCCCTGCACTGTGAACTGATAGAGCTTGTGAAACTGCATGACCTACGTTGAGAGCTTGCTTTACAGTCCAAGATAATATTTACATCATATTGAACTTCATAAGCAGATGGTTCTCATTGTAAAACTTGTGCCCAGCAAGCAAGAATAAAGGAAGCCCAGGTGAGCGGGCTATTTCTAGATGTAGATTCTGTGGATGTTTACACTTGGAGTGGTAAGCAAGGGCTGACAGGGAGATAATTAGAGATCTTCTGGCCCCATCTATGTTCCCTAGGACCTAATTCTATAGCTAACAGATCCCACTTCCTTTCTAAGTTTGTTTCCAAGTTTCTCTTACATCATTGAAGATTGTTCGAGGTAAGCATCCCCACCCTCCATTTAAAAAAAATCACTGTTACATTAATAAAGTTGTTGATGAGAAAAGTGACTTTCTGATTGTATATATTATTTAATCCTTGTAAGAAGATTTCTACGAGGTTGGTGTCATTCTCTGCAATTTGTAGAGAAGAAATACAAGACTCAGTGTATGTGAGTGGTTCATTGTAAAACAAGACCTGTAAAATATGCCATTAAGAAGGAATCCGTTGTGCTTACTAAGTAGCCAGTTCCAAAGACTGCACTGGGGCCAAGCACAAGAATGCTGGCTTCAAGAGCCTGGCCATGCCGGTGCTTCCTGGCCCCATGCATGTGTGTGTATGTGTGTGTATGTGTGTATGTGTGTGCATGTGTGTATTTGTATGTATGTATGTGTGTATGTGTGTACATGTGTGTATCTGTATGTATGTATGTGTGTATGTGTGTGCATGTGTGTATCTGTATGTATGTATGTGTGTATATGTATGTAGGTATGTGCATGTCTGTATGTGTGTATATGTGTATATGTGTATATGTGTGTATCTGTATGTATGTATGTGTGTATGTGTATATGTGCGTATATGTATGTAGGTATGCATGTGTGTATGTGTATATGTCTGTCTGTCTGTATGTATGTGTGTATGTGTATATGTGTGTATGTGTGTATATGTATGTAGGTGTGTGTATGTGTATATGTATATATGTCTGTATGTATGTATTTATGTATGTATGTATGTATGTATGTATGTATGTATATATGTATGTATGCATGTATGTATAGTTCCCCGGGAGCCTAGGCAGACTGCTGGGTTAGATTAACACCACTCATGACTTGTGTCACTGTGGCTGTCTCCAACCCTGCACAGCTTAGCCATACATGCAACACCTGCTGCAACACCCAAGCAAGGTGGACAAAACCAACACCACATAAATGTATGTCTATGTGTGTATGTGTGTGTGTATGTGTGTGTATATGTGTGTGTAGGTGTGTATGTGTATATGTATGTATTTGTGTATGTGTATATGTGTGTGTATGTATGTATGTATGTATGCATGTATGTATAGTTCCCCGGTAGCCCAGGCAGACTGCTGGGTTAGATTAACACCACTCACGCCTTGTGTCACTGTGGCTGTCTCCCACCCTGCACAGCTTAGCCACACATGTAGTCTTTCCTGCTGCAACACCCAAGCGAGGTGGAAAAAACCAAAACCACCTTCAGTGAGCAGCAAGAGGAGCACACTGTGATGGCCCATGGGAATCACATGACCCTCACGCAGACTCTTCTTCCCTTCTTGTCCCTCTCCACAGGTGTCTGTTTTCAGCTTTATTTTTGGTCCTACTGTCTTTCTCAACCGGAAGTGGCCAGCACTCTCCCATCCCTCATATAAAGCCCTTGCCCCACTGACTTGACCTTTGAACTTATCTAGATAGACAGCCTACCACTGAGGTGCCTGCCCATCTCTAAGTAGTAAGACTGTGTCACAGTGCCAGGCACTGCTGCTTCTGCATCCTGGGCCAGAATTAAATGTTTTGGGGACAAATATTCAAATCTTTAGGTGTGGTTGTAACTGTTCCCAGTAAAAATCAGTAGCTACTGACTCAGCCACAAAATTCTAATAAAATTTGGGAATAGTACCATTGGGAAGAGCAGCCAAGTAGCATCTCAAAAGCCACTATTCCAAAATGTTTGGTGGCCACTGAGTCCATCGAGATTTATTTTACCATGACAACGTGGGGTGGCCTTTCTGAGCCAATGATCACCAAGACTCACCTCCTGTTGGCTAATAGTGTCTTCCAAGGCTCTGGAATCTTTCAACTGGCCTCTGCTTCTTGTAGGGCTGGAAGAGTACAACTCAACCACACTCATACAGTCTCACTGCTGACACTTGCTGTTCCAAGACTTTTCCAGAAACCTCCAAGTGTGTGGCTCGAAGGCCAGGCACACTAGTTTCATAGCTCAACACCCCCTGAATTTTTTTTTTCATCACTGAGATAGCAGGGCAACGAAAATTATAACAGAGATAGCCCAAGCTGTGTCTGGGAAACGCTGCAGAGGAAGAAAACTAGGAACCTTCATCTCATGAACTGAATCCTTCAGTTGGTTTAATAGTAGCTCTGAGAAACTGACAGTAAGAAATAAATTAAAAAAATAATCTGTGCCCTTGCCCTACCTACCATGATCTAATTTTGGTTAGCAATGAAACTATCTAGCCGAGCCGAGGATCAGGGGAAGAATGATTCTAAATCCAACTCCTCTTTTTCTGTCCCCAAGCAGTCTCTAATGTGTTCTGTCTGACCATAATGTGTTTTCCCATCCTCGCTGCCATGGCTTTAATTCAAGCTGTCAGTATCACTCAATGGCTCTAATCATCTGCTGAAGGCGTCCTCTGCTCATAGTCACACCTTTCAAGACAGCCACCACACCCAGTCACACGGTTAAAACATGCAAACTTTCCCACTCAGAGAGAATATGCCCCAAAGTCTCAAAGACAAAGATGTGGTCCTTGCCAGGGTCCCCAGTCTCATTTCCCATCATTCCCCACATGTCGCGTCGAGGTAGGAATGCCTATAGCATACTGACAGAAGCCCTTCCTCTGTGTATTGGTCTGCCTCATGTTTATGCAAATATTGTTGGGGTCCAAAAACCTGCTTCCCATGGAGGGGCTCAGAGACTCGGGCTGCTTTGATCCTTTGGCGCTGTCCTCTCAGATCAGAGCTGAACTTGTTCTATATAAGAGTATGGGGACAACTGGAGACTCATGTTGGTCTAATACGTCCCCCAACCCAGAAGTGTCACACATCACTTACAGTCACCTTTCATTGGCCTGGACTTGTCAATGGCTCCAGTTTTCTGCAAAGCAGAGGGAAATTTAGTTTTCTGTATAGTTTAAAAAAAGGAGAACCAGATACTGTTAAGAACTAGAAGAGTTTACCATGTGCCCCACTAATAATAGTGTTCTGTTATTTCAGAAGCTTTGTGTACTCTTTCTTACCATTCAGGGCTATGGCTACTGTTCCCTCCTTCTGGAACACCCTTCTCCTCTCCCCTTTCTCCACCAACACATTTCCCCTTGGATCACCTGGACAACCAAGCTTTGTTCAGAAGTCCACAAAGCCTTCCCTGATGGGTCCACTCCAGCCCTACCAGTGCGTATCTTTTGCTCTCCTCCGTGATAATGGACAGGCCATTGAGTTCCCTCCCTGTATTCATAGCGTCTATTTATACAGCAGTCCTTCCTGATTCCTTATATCCCCGAGACCCCCAACATAGAAGAGCAAGTGCCCGTTACTGGGTTGAGCTAATGACATTCTCATGCCCCTCCCCCCCTGCTCAGCATGGACTTCCTAGCATTGTAGAAACTGGCTCAGTGGCCAGTCTTAGAATTGTCCTTACCTCTTCCTGAACCCTCTATCTGGGTTTCACTTGGTAGGTCATCTTCTTGGACCCAGCATGCTTTGCTAAGGACAACTGCCAGGTGGACAGGGTCAATGGTGAAGAGTAACGGAGCCTCTGGGATAGTGGAGCTATGGATTTCCTTTACCACACAGACTGATGTCTCGCTCACAGCAATCCAGCAAGCATACATCCCTGGATCTGTGGAGGATAAAGACAATTCTTTTAGTTGCCTTGAAGACTTGCGGTGACTCCTCTCCTGAAGAAAGCTCTTTCAACCAGCCTCTGCTTCTTGTAGGACTGGAAGAGTACAACTCAACCACACTGATACAGGAAACACGGTCTCAAATCGCCTGGCTTCCTCTTTCCTGTCTTAGAAAAAAATGAATTTGCCAGCTACTGTCCCTGCCTTCTCTGGAGATCCCATTGCAGGCAGAGCTATGCTTCCTTAGTGTTCTGGCTGAGCTATAACACGGCAATTGGTGTTTGCTTCCTGCAGAACTTTGCAATACTCTACACGGGTCTCTCTCCTTAGATCTTGATTATTTGTCATCAGAACCCACTCTTGCGTTCTCATTCCTCATCCTTAAGCACTCCAAGCAAACACGTGTAACATCTGTTGTCATTGTCCCCCTTTCCCCTGGCACCTTGCTGTGCCTTCTAGATTAGTAGCCACAGTAGACTTAATTACTGCAATATTTGCCTCCTTCTTGATCATTAACAAAGATATCTCAGCACAGAGAGCTCCAGCGACAGCCCTCCTGAGCCATATTCAGCTATGTGAAGGGAAGACGGTAGCCATTTGATTATTTGTGTGATAACTAGCAAAATGATGTGTTCACAACCACTCCCCTAAAGGTTCAATGTCTTTCTCAGATCCAAGCACCACATTATTAGAGTTCTTTTTAAAGTGACATTTTCAAGATCAATTACTTGTTTACAGTATCTTTTTTTTCTTTTTAGTTTTTATTGTATGTTCATGGAAGTTCAGAACTCCATATATGTCTACGCATCAGATGCATATGGTGCCTGCAGAGGCCAGAAGAGGATGTTAGATCTCCTGTGGTTTTGAGCCACCATGTGTGTGCTGGGAATCAAACCTGAATGATTTGCAAGATGGTGGTATCCTCTGCAAGTCTCTTCAGTGGCCTGTTGTGGGCTGGAATACATCTTATTGCAGGGCCAAGATAGGTGGCACTGACATTCTGGGCAACGGTGGGCATTCTGGGAAACACTGGGCATTCTGGATAACATTGGCATTCTGGGTGACATTGGGCATTCTGGACCACCCACTGATCTAAAGTTTATCAACAAGAACTCAGGCTTATGCAGAGAAAATTCATAAAACCTTCAGAGAAGACCTTAGCCTGGCATGCATACAGCTGTTGCTCATTCGCTCCAGACCATTGAGGACATTTAGATGAAGCCAAGAACTCTTAGCCTTAGTGCTGTGCCTCAGAGGCGCCTGCCTTAGCCCCTGCGTCCACAGCACGTCAGACTTTCTAACTCATGTGCTCCTTTCCTTACCTGCACATTCCTTAAATCTAGTTATTGTTTTTTCTCATTTCTTTATAGTGAAATGAGAGCAGAGAATTTGTGTTTTATTCACTGGAAATACTGTCTGTCCCAGATGGCAACAGAACAAATCAACTTACTGAACTCTTTCAGTCTGGCTGTGTCATTTTTATAAATGAGAAAATGGTATCCAGTTAGATGGACAGATGACCTGCCCAAGGTTCCATAGCTAGACCATAGAGGACAAGCCTTCTGAATTTAGATCTAAAATTCCTGTCTACTTCCACTGTGGCCACATGGATGCATGGACAATTCTACCTTGACCCAGTGCCCTTCTTACCGTTGGAAAAAGGAAACAATCATTTGTCTGGCGATGCAGAATGTAAATGGTGTGTGGACTGTGGGTCTCAATGCAGGGGGCAGCAACATCGGCCCATATCCTACGGCTCCACCCTATGAAATGTCTGCTGAGCAATGTGATGTCACCTCCAGGAAGGGAACATGGGGAAGCACAGCAATCGGCTTGGGGACCGTGCGGAGAGGACCGTGAATCAGCCTGTTGTGAGCGCTGCCCCTGGTCTTTAGTTCCTCTGTGCTCGCCCTGAACTTCATGGCTGAAAGATGAGTCAGAGCTAGCAGAACCCATTCCTTGAACTGAACCATGAGCCCTTCCTCCTCCTCATTCACCCAGGAAACAAGCAGTGTAGAAGCTTGGAGCACACAGCAGGGCAGTCACAGGCTTCTGCATGGTTAGACATGGGATTATTGGTTCGTTTTCAAGTCAGAAAGAGAGCTCTGGGTTCTGCATCGGGTGGGTGATCAGATGGCCATTCTTTTCCCAGCTGAATCAGTGGAAGGGCATGCTATGACAACAGTGGTTATCCAGACTTGTGTCTTTCAGAACACGTGTAGGGAATCGTTCCTATAGCAACAAGGGATTCAGTTCAAGCCAACTCCTGCAGACCCACATAATGCAGCCAGGGAGTTCTCGGAGTAGGTTCCCCTGAAAGGGGAATGATTGTGCTCAGAAGAATGCAGCAGCCTATACTCCATTTCCAGATCTAGGGATTCAGAAAGTATAGCCAGAGACCCCAAACAGCCAGACCCTCCCAAGGATATCCAGGGAACTGCAGAGGCCTGAAGCCTGCACACCTGGCAGGCCCTGCTATTGACTGTGCTTTCCTCTGAGCCTCTGGTATTTTCTATCTTATTTATTTGCTAATTGGGCTAGCACTTGGGTTAGCACCTGGTTTAGCACCTGGGCTAGCTCCTGGATCTAAAACTCTGGGACCCCCCACCCCACATCCATTTCTCTCTTTCCTTGTTAAAGCATGGGTTTTGTCAGTGATTGCTGTGATGATTAGCAAGCCCCGTGGAAAGGCACTGGGACCTGACCAACTCTGTGATACTGAACAAATTCATTTCTTAATCTCTCTGAGTTTTGTCAGTCTGGCTTCTAAGTGATAGTTGTACACTAGGGGATTATTACAAAGGGTCTGTGCAGAAACCCGGAGACAGCACCTCGTGTATTTCCCTGCCAGTGGTACCTCTTAAAACTCCCCTCTTCCCCACCCCACATTCCAAGTCCAGATCTCATCCTTTTTCGGGAAAAGAGACGCTTCCCTGGAAAGAGGTAAAGGAATTTGGAGACCAGGGCTGCCTTGTTGGCAGGAGAGAGAAGAAAGTTGGTTGACAACAAAGGGGGTTCATTGCGGTAGGGGGGTGGTTGATGGAGCACAAGTTGGGTAAAATTCAACTCTGCCTTCACATCCTGGGAGTGTGGGGAGAAATCCTCCAGGTGGCCTTAGAAACCCTGCACAGTACTTTCTTAGTCAGTTGCTATGCCTTGCAGCCATGCATTGCTTGTGAGTTTTGCTGGAGTTGTGTAAACAAGGTGTCTGATCCAGAGCACAGAAGTGAGAACATTGGTGAGGCTATCAAGGGATAAAAGGAAAGGCAGCTCTGTGTGACCTTTGTAGCTCATTCCATACACACACTGTGGAGGTAACACACACACATACACACACACACATGCACACACACACACACATACACACATACACACACATACACACAAACATACACACACATACACACACACATACACACACATCACACATACACACACACATACACACACATACACACACATACTCACACACATACACACACATACACACACACACACACACACACACACACACACATCTTTTTCACCAGTACTGAAAAGAATGTCAGGGTTGGGGGAAATGGAAGAGGAATTCAATATTTAATTTTTTCATATGTGTATGCTCATGTTTCTGTGTGCAGGCTCATGTCCATGCATGTACCTAGGGGAGCAGTAGCTGGCATCTAGAGTCTTCTTCTGTTGTCTTCTCCCTTATGTTCTGGGACAGACACTCTAAGCAGAACTGCTTAGCAATGTGGCTACAGTGGATGGCCAGCCCACTCCAAGGACCTTCTTCCCACTACTGCTCCTTCAGTGCTGGGATCGCTCGTGTGACTCACCACGCCAGGATCTTTACACAAGTGCTGTGGGTCCAGAAGCAAGTTCTCGTGCTTGCACGGCACACACCTTCCTCATAATTGTCTTTCTCACACAAGTTATTTCACCTCTTTCTGCTGTCCCTAAACCATCGCGACCAGAGACCTGAGAAAGCATTTTTAAAATTCAACCAATATTACATCATGTCCCAGGGCAGCAACAGGAAAACAAAGCTTACTCTTCCCAGCACCCTGTGTCTCCTAGCAGAGAGAGGACCAAGGGTAGAAAGGAAAGAAGGGACACATTCCCATCCCCCACGTGTGCACAGCCAGCCTCACCAGAGTGAACTGACTCAGAGCACACAACTCTTCAGCTAGAAAACAGGAGCGTTTGAGGCATCTAAAGGGGTGGGGTTCGCCTCTGAGGTTAGCTCTCCTTGGAGAAAAGACCTAAGTGTTTCTCAAAAGTCCTTCAGAACATCTGGCCATGGGTCTGGCCAGAGGACAAACCTGGAGATGAAGATTCGGGTATAAATGTCTGAATACCCAACGAGGATGCTGAGATGGCTTGTTGCCTAGCAACTGCTTGTAGGGCTCCTGTGAGTGCTGCCGGTGATGGCAAGAGAAGCAGGAAAGGCAGGAAGGCCCTGGGCCTGTTTCGCAAGAACAGAGATGCTGGGCTAAGTCTCATCTGTCCTACACAGACCCATCTTTCATGCACAGCAATGGCCTGTTCACCGTGCTGTGGTGGCAGTGGGGACATCCTGCATTTTACCAACTTAGTGGCCATGGCTACTAAAATGTAGAAAAGAGAAACCCGCAGTTTTCACTCCTATGCCAATGAATGGCTTTTGGATGTAGTAGGGTTTGGTGGAGACTTCGTGGGTGAGACCAAGGGCCCCAGGATCTGCATCTCTGCCGAAGCCTGCCAGCAAGGGAAGCGACTCTCCTCGGGTCTTGGTTCACAATCGCTTCCATCCCAGAACCTCGAAGGATGCAGTGGCCATTTGAGAGTACAGAGGAGATTCAGGGAGACACAATGTCCTTACTCTAATTGATTTGCCTCAGAGAAAGCAAATGCTGGGTTGTATTTTTCTCTGTTGATTACCGTTGTTGCTGCTCACACAGAATCACGCCAGTCAATCCTCATTGTAAAAGATTTCAACCTGCAAATGATGAAAATAAGCAGCATCCGGCCTCCACTCTTCCTTGCCCCGCCTCCACTCTTTCTTGCCCCGCCTCTACTCTTCCTCGCCCCGCCTCCACTCTTTCTCGCCCTGTCTCCACTCTTCCTTGCCCCGCCTCCACTCTTCCTCGCCCCACCTCCACTCTTTCTTGCCCCGCCTCCACTCTTTCTTGCCCCGCCTCTACTCTTTCTTGCCCCACCTCCACTCTTTCTTGCCCCGCCTCCACTTTTCCTTGCCTCACCGCCACTCTTCCTTGCCCCGCCTCCACCTGCCCTACATCCCAAGCTCCCACATATGTGCTGGTACCAAATACTACATGCACACACACAGACAAGTGTGTAGAATCTGAAGCCAGCCTGGATTCCAAGGCCTACAATCATTACCAAGTTTTTAAGCCATTTTGTACTACTGTGAAATTCATAAAACGAAAACTCTCCCTTTTAACCATCTTCCTTAACCCTGAAGATGATTAAATTAGACCATGTATGTAATCTATATTCATACCGGTCACATGTTATTATGGACAATATTACTATTGTCATCTGATACACACTGTACAGAGCCTGACGGGAAAGCTGAGACTTTGGTCAGTGGTCGCACTGTTCAAACTTTGCTTCTGCTAATTAATGATATAATAGTAGACAGGATTTAACCTTGGCTTCAATTTTCTCATCTGGAAAGAAAAGTTAAATATATCCCAGGTATAGTCAGCCCCACAGGAAGTCCTAAAATGCTTCCTCTCCCTAGAATTATTAAGACTTTTCAGCATCATTCATTCATTCATTCATTCCCCAATTCAACAAATGCTACATGTCAGGTGCCTTGATGGACAAAGCAGCCCCAGTCCAGTGGATAAGAGTCATCAGTGAGATGAGGTGAGGCTTTGTTAGACCAGGCATGGTAAAGCATTCAGCCTTGGAAATGAGCCCCAGAGGAAGGACTTCTCAGAAGTGGGAGGCATAGCACAGGGTCACATGGGCTGGTGAGCAGACAGAGGCTCTCGGGTGGGTCAGGATCTTACTGCTGTCTTCTCTTCAGGCAGGAGCAGCAAACCCATGGGAGACACTGGCTGCTTGGAATAGCTGCAAGGGAGTCTGTCAAGGTGGGGTGGGGGTGGGGTGGGGTGGGGTAGGAGTGAGGGTTGGAGCAGGGGCCGTGTTCCAAGCGCAAAGCCCAATAAAGCAGGTGATTAGTAATCAAGGGTTCTGACTGGTCAGTTTGCACGGCAAAGTTGAGATTACAGGTATTTTGTTTTAGGGAACCGGCTAGTTCTAAGAGAGGCCTCCAGGGACCACGGGGTATCAGAAGGCAAGGCATTGTAATTATAAAGTATGGCTGTCAGATGGATATGAAACAGGTATGAAGGAAAAATACAACGAAACTGCTGCTGGCTGGGGTCTGAAGCTTCCTGACAGTCAGAAGTCTCGATTGTTCCTCACATCACATGACAGCCCCTCAGCCGGAAGTACCAGCCATTCCGCATACTCCAGGACAGCCCAGCTCAGACCAGATCCTGGCCAAGGTTCCCACGCACACGCCATCAGCCCCTGACTCCCCACAGCTGCATCTGAGTCCAACAACCACCGTCACAGACTCTTAGTAAGATTCTTTGACTGGCAAAACATTAGAAATAACAAAAGCTATCCCACTGACACAATTCTGACAAGGTTGTGTGGGCCGGTGGGTCAGGCAGCTCTGTGGCTGAGTCAGTGTTTACTGAGCTCCTTGACTATTTTCAGTCCATACCTTGGCCCATGAAAGAACCATGGCTACAAAAGGCCCTAGAGCCCTTGGCTTCTCCAGTTCACAGCACAGCAGGACCCAGGGGCCACCTCTGAGGAGGTGTGACCCAGCTGTTTGTGATCAGGTGTGCTCTGTGAACTGTCCATTTAGAGAGAGAGAGAGAGAGAGAGAGAGAGAGAGAGAGAGAGAGAGAGAGAGAGAGAGAAGGAGGGAGAGAGAGAAGAGAGGGAGGATGGGAGGGAGGCAGGACAATGAACCAAGGATGCAGATGAACAAACAATGAATCACTTTTGGCCAGATCACAATGACATGAAGCAGCAAGCAATGGAGAAATCTCTCAGGCTTATAAAAATGCTAACCTTGGCTTCCTGCTAACAGAGCTGAACTGATCTCCCGAAACTGTGACCTGCAGAGACACCTGACATCTTGTTCTGTTTCTCTCCTCTGCTGACAAATCCAGGTTTTGCAAAAGGCAAAGCCTTCCTCTCTGCCCTGATCAGCCGTCCTTGGGACTCTAGTATGTTCTGCATTTCAAAGAGCATTTATTTCATGCGTGCCTACCACATGGCCAGCCTCTGTTGGGTGCTCCTGAATTTTTTACTGTTTTTACAGCCCTGCCCTGCTGTGTCTTATGCTAGGGCAGAGGTTGGGTGCTCACGATCCCTGGAGGAAGAAAGCCAGGCCGGCCGGGCTTCCAGAGGCAGACGTTTGTCAGGCTTAGAAGTAGTGGGTGTTCGGGAAAGAAGCATCAGCAACATTGTGAGCGGGAGCCCAGAGGCGGAAATGAGGCTTTACTGGAAACGAAGGTGTGTGCCTCTCTGGAGTAGGGATGAGGAGGAGGAGTGGGGGGGGCCAGACCATCACAGACCTCAGGCACCATTCGTCAAGAAAAATTTGAAAACAACTTTTTAAAAAAGGAAGATTTTGAATGACTACATTTGAATTTGGGAATAGTTTTGATGAAATATAGAAGAAAGAAACCTAGAGGGAGGTCCCTATAAAACTTAAAACCTATAAAAAAAAAAGATGGGGCTGCCTAGATTGCTCAGTAAGTCAAAGTGCTTGCTATGCAAACCGGACAACCTGAGTGCAGCCACCAGAGACCATAGACAGACAGACAGACAGACAGAGAGAGAGAGAGAGAGAGAGAGAGAGACAGACAGACAGACAGACAGACAGACAGGGAGAGAACCAATGCACAAAATTGTCCTCCGATCCCCACATGCACACCAGAGCACCTGTGCACTACCCCCATTCCCCTTGCACATAATATAATAATAAAGTAAAACATTCAAATTAATGAAAAAAGAAATATGAGGCAAAAGATGAGGAGAGGCGTCTGAACCAGGCCTGGGAAGTGGTGAGAACAGAACAGACGTAGATTTTTTCCCAAGTGGCCATCCAGGTCGGTGACCCTAGGTTCAGAGCTCAGGGTGCTGATGATGGCACCTGCTCACTCGCAGTTCCCACTTTGCCACTTACAGGTTGTGTAGCACTTGGCAAGGCGACTCATTTCTGAGTACCTCAGACCCAAATGGCTTTTGCGCATACAGATTCGCCTGAATCCAAAGACTCGGGTTGAAAGTAGAACACGAGCAGGTTCGGTGTTCAAATAGTGTGCATAACAAAAATGCCATGACTCTATCCATGTGGCACAAAGAAGATCTTAGGACAATGCGCAGTGGCAGAGAAAGATGACATGCTTCATGTGAGCATCACGAAGACATAAAAACAGACGGTTTTTATGTGGTGGCGGCAGAGGCGGCGGCGGCGGCGGCCCTGGAGGCGGCGGCGGCGGCGGCGCATGCCTTTAATCCCAGCACTTGGGAGGCAGAGGCAAGCAGATTTCTGAGTTCGAGGCCAGCCTGGTCTACAGAGTGAGTTCCAGGACAGCCAGGGCAGTTCTCGACACAGAAACCCTGTCAGAAAAAACAAAACAAAACAAAACAAAAGACATTAAAAACGCCAAGGACACAGCTTTAGAAATACACAGCCAAACAGACCAAACTGAAGAGAAATGCAGACACATTCACAGAGTGCAGGCTTTGACACCCTCCTCGGTTGTTGGTAGAACATTAGACTAAAAACATAAGGAGGTTTATGTAGAAGGACATGAAATACATGATACAACACTATCGACAAGCTCGACCAGGTTGATATTCATAAATGCTACAAAGCCTGCGGGCGGACACTCTCAGAAACGCACACTGACCCTTCCACGGGATATAGTGACCGCTTGGCCAAAGACCTTTGTTGTTTCTTTTTTTGAGAAAGAGTCTGACTAAACGACCCTTGCTCTCCCGAAACTCACTATGTAGACGAGGCTGGCCTCAAACTCATAGAGTTCCATCTGCCTCTACCTCCTGAGTGCTGGGATTATAGGTCATGCTCCACCATACCCAGCCAAAGTAAGTCTTAATACATTTCAAAAGAATAAAATAAATAATGTCTTCCAGCCATAAAAACTAAATTATAAATTAATAGCAACAGTCTATCTGGAAAATCTCCCCCAAATATTCAAAAATGAAGCAATATGCTTCCAAATTATTTACACTTCCTATGGAGTACATCAAAAAATATCATTAGCAGAATTAGAAAATATTTTTCCTAACAATGGAAAATTTCAAGGTACAAATAAGACAGGGCTTCAGGAGAAATTCATAGCTCTGTGCACTAATATTAGAAAAAGAAGAGAGCTTTTAAATCAATAACCTAAAAATAATCCAAGCTCCCACCTCCAGAACTCAGAGGGAGAAAAGCAAATTAAACCACAAATAAAGAGTAGGTAGAGAAAATAACAAGAACACGGTTCGACTGGAAAATAGGCAAATTATGGCGGAAACCAGCAAAGCCAAAAGAGGCTCTTTTGCAAGTTTGGTGGAAGTAATGACTGGGTTAGACTAATAGGGAGAAAGGAAGAGAGGCAGGGGTCAGAAGAGGGGGAGAATGCTCTCAGTAGGATCTGAGTAGGAGGGGTCATCATCAGAGATTCCCCAAAGACCCTGAAAGGACACTAAAGTAATTTTGTGAGGATTTTTTTCCTCTAAACTGGACAGTGTGGATGAAATGGACACACACTTGTGGTAGAAGATAATTTTCTCAAAATGACAAGGGAATAAATAGGAAACTAGACTCCTACCTTAAAGGAATAAATTTGCAATTATAAACTTTTCTAATAAAAACATCCAAGCCCAGATGATTTCCTTGGCGATTTCTATGAATTTTCCCATTACACACACACACACACACACACACACACACACAATCCATGAGAAAACAGGTGAAACATTTCCAGATGATTGTGTGTGGCCTTTCTAACCCTGATATGAGAATTTAATAAGGACATTCTAAGAAAAGAAAATAACTTATGAAATTCCTCA
This sequence comes from Apodemus sylvaticus, assembly GCF_947179515.1. Taxonomy (NCBI): domain Eukaryota; kingdom Metazoa; phylum Chordata; class Mammalia; order Rodentia; family Muridae; genus Apodemus; species Apodemus sylvaticus. Next base: position 44,165,550 of record NC_067490.1, on the reverse strand, counting down.
TGAATATAGAATCAAAACTGAATATAGAAAAATGTTTCAAAATATAACCACGTGTAGTCCATGCGGGACTACACACTTGTAGTCCCAGTACTCAAGAGGTAGGGACAAGAGGATCATAGTCCAAGGTCATCCTCAGCTACATAGAGAGTTGGAGGCCAGCCTGGGCTATATGAGATCATCTCACCAGGTAAAACAGTAAAGACGTTTTAAAACAAGACACCAGCTGCCCTGTTTCTCATAAGATTGCGTGTAGGACCTGACCATATGTGCAAAGCATTGTGTACAGAATGCGGGCACTGGTGGGCGTGGCTTGTGATGGGCGAGCGCCAGAGAGCAGGCGTGCCCTGCAGAAGGCACGCCCTGCAGAAGGCACACCCAAAGCCACCCGCAGGGAACAGAGGCGAGAATTTGAGTGTGCTTGTGCTAGGAGAGGAGCGGGGCCTCTGGGGCTCCTCTGAGCAGTTAGTTTCCTTTTCTCGGAGATAACAGCTGTCCGGCAAGGGTGTGCTCATCGCTGATTCTTGTTCCCCTTTCCCCACGGCGCGGCCAGCCACAGCCCTCCCCACTCTTCTCTTTGCCTCTTCAGAGCTCATGCTATCCTCCTCCCTCACTCCTTCCCTCTGAGACCTGATCACCCTACACAGCTCGGGCTGGCCTTACAGCGGCCCCTGCCTCGGGACCCAGAGGGCTAGGATTATGAATGTGGGCCACCTGGATGATCCTGTGCTTTCGTAGTGGATAAAATGCTTCATTTGTCGGAGCCATTTAGGTTCCTGGAAGACTGATTCCTTCTAGCAGACCCTGCGCCATCCTCGCTAAGTATATCTCATGGAGGATTCAGCAAAAATGGGCTATTGAGATGGTTCAGAGAGTAATGGTGCTTGCTGCCAAACCCAAACAACCTGAGTTCAATTCCCCAGGACGCACATGGTGAAAAGAGAAAAAAAAAAAACTTCTATAAGTTGTCCTTCATGTAATCATGTACATATATGAGCACACACACACACACACTGTATCCCCTCAAAAGAATTATAGAGGCCTGCTGGCCCTGGCCGGTGGGCGTTCACTGCTGCCCTCACCCCAGGTCACCGCCAAGCTAGGCAGAAAACAGCCAGGTTGTTTCTGGTTTCTCTGGAGCCATCTGTCAGCGCTAAGCCCGGCCAAACCGAGAAACAGAGAAGAGACCGGAGCCTCACAGCCAGGGGGCCGCTCGCCCTATGGCAGCAGAGGCTGGCCCAGGCCATGATGGAGGTAGACGCCATGCTCAGAAGCATACAGGGAGGTGTGCCTGGGCAAATGGAAGGAAGAGGCGGGAGGCCTCAGGGAGGAGCTGGTGCTCTGGGTGCGCCTGGCCAGGAAGCAGGGCCACTTCCGGGACCTGCGCTCTTCCCTGAAGAAGGCGCAGGTTCACCTGCCACCCATTCTTTAACTGACTCTGTGTCGCACACAAGAGCAGCTGAAGAGAGCGCACTGCAGGGAGGATGAGAGTCCGTCTCTCATGGCAGCGACTTGACCGTCAATGATGATGATGATGATGATGATGATGATGATGATGATGATGACAACGATGATGATGATGATGATGATGACGACGACTGCTGGATTTTACTGTTTCACAGTCCCGATGAGAAAAGACCTATAGAGAATGTCTGAGCCGTCTTTGACGTCTTTGGGCAGGCAGATGCTCCACATCAACACATAAACGTTCAGACATTTATCTCCTTTGGATGGAAAGGTCTGAGCAGAGGAAATGCCTTGGCCCAGGAAACACTGGGAGATTGCTCCCCACAGAGACTGAGACTCCCCTCTTGCTGAGGATGCACAAGGGAGGACTTCTGAGGATGCACAAGGGAGGACTTCATCGCCTGGGATGAAGTTGCTGGGACACGGCCAGAACTGCTGCATCCAGGAGTCTGAGAGTGTAAATTAGCGCTGTCCTGATGGACCGTCAGGGATGCTTTAGTAGAGATGAGTAAAGAGAATTAGAAAAACTTTTAACAAAAGCCTAAAACTGTCTCACCCTTGGCCTTGGGAGGGCTTTATCTTCAAAGTCCCCAGAGGCATAGCCACCCTAGACTTGAGAAGCCCTTACAGTCTGTACCCAAGGCCAGACAGAGTGTGTAGATCATGCTACAATCTAACAATTTTTCAATCAATGTTTAAAATCAATTTTCTAGCTTGGATATTGTTTTCTTTGAGGTTTTCATTTGTTTTATTTCAAGGTTTTAATTACTGTTGCTGCTTTTGTTCTTATCATTGATTGGCTGTTATAACTGAAGCTATACATTGTATATAATTGCTGTTTGTGAGCCTCTGTCGAGTGAAATGACTATTTTCATGAATAAAAAAGTGATTTCCCCCACAACAAAAATTATAAAAAGAAAAGAAAAAAAGGAACCTGTCACCATGGGGTGTGGGGACTTGGAGAGACACACAGTTTAGTCTCTATAGTGTTTGAAGGCGTGAGACTCCCCTAACTCACATCAGTTTTTCAATGGTTTAAAAGGCTGGGCATAGTAGAGCACATCTTTCATCCTAGCACTAGGCTGGCCTGAGACCTAGACTGGCCTGAGAGACTGACCTGAGGGTGTGCCTGTGGAGGATGGCCTTGGTTTGGTGGAGATAGAAGGACCCATCCCTGGGGAGTGGTCCAGTTCTCTGGGCAAGGCTACTGGACTGAAGAGAGAGAGAGAGAGAGAGAGAGAGAGAGAGAGAGAGAGAGAGAGAGAGAGAACTAAACACAGGTATTTCCCACTCTGCCTCTTGATTATGGCTGCCGTGGGAGCACCTGCTAGAAGAGAGAGACAGGAGGATGCTGAGGCGGGCTGGCCAGCCAGACTAGATGCACTAGTGAGCTCCAGGTTCAGTGACAGACAGTGTTCAAGATAGAAGACGGGGAGTGGATGACTAAAGCACTCATTGCTGACCTTGTCCCACACACGCACAGGCACACATGTGCCCCCATGTACCCCATGTACCCATTCGTACAAGATAGACACATATTCACACACACACAACCCATCAGTGGATAACAAAGGGGCGATACGTGCTCTACCACCTCAAGACCAGTACAAAGCCTTCCTCAAGTACAGAGACAATCCTAAAACCAAATCCTAATCCTAATCTTGGCAACTATAGCAAGGAGAGCAGGGACCCCTAAAGATACCCCGACAGACACAACACCCCTACACATCAATCCTACAGCCTGTGAACGAGTCACTTTAAATGGAGGAGAGACTCTGGGGGGTATGATTCAGGTCAAGTTTACTGAGATTATTAGCCTGAGTGGTTTAGGTGGGTCCCCCATCTGGTCACAGAATCTTTGAAAGCATTTATTTCTCCTGTGATGCTGTCAACTAGATGAGACCTAGACTGGCCTGAGAGACTGACCTGAGGGTGTGCCTGTGGATGATTGCCTTGGTTTGGTGGAGATAGAAGGACCCATCCCTGGGGAGTGGTCCAGTTCTCTGGGCAAGGCTACTGGACTGAAAAAGAGAGAGAGAGAGAACTAAACGCAGGTATTTCTCACTCTGCCTCTTGATTATGGTTGCCATGGGAGCACCTGCTCCTGCCACCTGTACCTCCCCGCCGTGATGACCGGTACCAGGAATCCTGAGCCAAGGTAGAGCCGTCCACACTTGCTGATATCGTTGTGTCACACAATGGGAAAGGTATCTAAAACACTTCTCTTGTGTTAGTCAGTGGGAAGAGCTAATGACGGAAGGAGGGTCATGACAGAGTGCGGCACCGGGAGAACATCCCTAGTCTTGAAGATGGAAAAGAAGATCAAGAATTTAGAACTGGAAAATGCTAGGAAAGTGATCTTTCGTTGGAGCCTCTGAAAGGAGTGCAGTTGTGCCAGTCCCCCTGACTTCAGCCCTGGGAAACCCATACGGGACTTGTAACAAGTCTGTGAGAGAATACAGATGTATTGTGTGCCTAAATGCCAAACTAACAAACAAACCGCACCATCCACAGGAGACAACATGGAAACTGAACTCTCCACAGGATTGCTGCTGACATTTGAAGCAGGCAGTTAGCAAAAGGAAAAGAATCAGTTGACTGTGCTACTGGCCGCTTGCTGCGGTGTCCAGGGTTGGTGTGAAGTGAGAGGTGGGTTTTTAAGTGCTAAGGTAGTTTGAAGCTAACAAAATAGTTCCACTTTTCCTTTAGCTAGTGAGGCTCTGGGAAGGCCAACTGAAACAGAGTGTTAATCCAAAAGACGAGAGAAGAAAGACTACCAAAGCAAATGATTATGACCAAATTATTTAAAGAAAGTAATTAATTAATAAAGGAAGCTTTTTGAATTCATGTACAAGGGCAGCCTTCTCTCTAAGTCAGGGCTCAAGAGGTCAGCACAGACATGACAAAGGCAGCTTTTATAGCTCAGGGGTAGGGGGTTTCCACACGGGGATTTGGTGGGCAAAGCAGGCAGGGTTACAGGAAGAAACAGAAGCCTGACAAGTTAGTGTCTCCTGAAACAGAGACATGGCTGTAGGGTGGGCAGACAAAGTGATCGTAGGTGCTCATACAACTTTTGGAACAAAGGATGTTTTGCAAGACGGTTGTAAACAAACAAAGAATATAGAGAATAAATAAAAAATAAAAATAAAAAAACCAAACAACTTTTGAAACAAAGAGAGGATTGCCATTCTTGGGACAGGCAGGACGGAATCATTTGTACCATCTCCAAAACATAGGGCTAATCATAAACAGGAAGGAACCTAGTTTATCTTTACTATAAGATGGCCTTTAAGCCTAGGATGGAGGCAGGCTGGTCCTTCAAGAGCAACCAGCTCAGCGATGCCCTCCCTGGGACTCTGTAAGAGGTGATGTGCTTCTGAGAACCACTCCCTGCCTCATACGTCGCCTTTGGTAGAGCTGAACACCGTTGGCACACAGACCATTCTCCATTGGCATGTTCCAGCTAACTTGTTTCACTGATACACTGGAGTGCGGGGCCCATAGGCAAAAAATAGAATGGGGGAGGGGGTGGGGAGAAGGATTCCTGGGAAATTCGAGAGCAAAGTTCTCGGCAGAGGCTTGGCTTTGGTCCTTTGAAAGGCGTATAGATAAAGATAACTGATCTGTGGATATGAAAGCACGCTGGGCCTTGTCCTAAAGATTTAGCATATATTCCTTTGTTTTGTACACTCTATGTAGGCAAACCCTAGATTGCACTTGACAGTTCTTGGGATGTTTGTTTCAAAAGGTGTTTAGATAGAGGATGAGATCATGGGGAAACCCTGTCACCATGTCACCAGGTTCAGTCAAACCAGCAGAATACCCAACACCTCTCCCCGGACCCCAGGGGGCGCTGCAGGTCCCTACCCATCACCAGCTTTGAAGTGTTGCTCTCAGCCTGGCTTCCCCACGTTTCCAGGTATTTCCACAGGAAAATGTTCACACATTGCAAATGTGGTGAGCACGTGGAATGCTATAGTAAACAATTCACGAACCTGCCCTCAAAGAACCCCACAATCTATCATACCGGAGAGACGTTGAACAATGAAGGCAGTGACAACTAATTTCTATGGTTTGTTAAAATCTGATAAGAAAATGGAGCAGGTGGAGCAAGAGAGCAGGCCTACGTTGAGAGGCTAAATTGTGACTCTGAATAGAGCAGTCGCAGTGGGCCCAGCTTGGAAAGGAACGGCCTGTCGGAAATGACGGCACTAGTTATAATATCCCGGAGAAGGGCATTCTGGGTAATGGGTGTGGCTGGTGCAAAGGCCCTCTATCAGGAGTATGGTTGTCTGCTGCGTTGGAAGAATAATAGAGCAACCCACAGAGCTGGAGAAGAATAGAAAGGGAAAACAGAGGGAACAGGAGGGGGATATTGTGTCGGCCTCAGAATGGGGACCTTGGAGAGTTCCATGCAGAGGCTACAGCCTGACTTGTCCTGCCATGTGTGCTGCAGCTGCAAAGCTCTGCCTTCCTTGAGGATGGAAGGAAGGTGGTCCAGGGCCATCCACGGAGGAAAGTGACCTGTTTAGCCCAGAGGATGTCCCAATGACCTGGGAGATGTGAAGAAATCTCCCGGGTGACATTTCTTCCTCCCTCCATACCATCAACCAACCTTTAAGCCCTTCTCAGAAGTGAGGACTTCTGCTCGCAAGATCACCCCAAAATTCTGGGCCCTTTGTCTTAATCCCTAAAGAAAGAACGGCACTTTAAGAGCGGAACTCAGGAGCCGCTTGGGTTCAAATCCAAACGCAGACGTTGATTGCTGTGTGACCTTGCGCAAGGGGCACAGAACTTCAGTTTAAACTATGGTAATAATCTAATCAACATTGGGTCATACAATAAAAGCATGCTCCTGTGATGTGTTTGTAGTCTATGGACATACTCAGATGCAGCCAAAGTCAGCCAAGATCAGGCCCTAGAGCCCCTAAGATGCCAGGGTTAGGCAAACTGACGTCTTGCTGGAAACCAAGCCCCAGTTGGAGCGCCAGGGGTGCCTCAGTGACTTCCTCTCGGGTGTGTCTGCCCTGCTGCACCACGGCAGAGCACCGGGTGTTCTCGGCGACTTCCAGGAGCGTCAAAAGAGCAACAACACATACAGCCAAGAATCTCCAGGTCTGTGGGCGTGTTACCCTCCAATACTCTCACAGGACTGGCGGCCCTGCCACACCCCACTCAGAGAGTCACTGTCAGCCTAGACCTGTTGGGATGAAGGGGAACAAGCAGGCAACGACTGGTGTAGAAAGTGCTTCTCACACCAATTCATGAAGACGGCTAAAATGTCAACCAACGTTGTGTTTACCTGGCATCTCTTCCCCTTCAACGGGCACCTCTCTTATAATTTTAAGAATTCCTTATGTTTCTGGATAATTGCTCCCTCTTAAGGATAAGCAAATGCTTGGGGAAAATTAATTTCACTTGAAATAGTGACTTGTCATTTGGAGTAGAGAAAGCGAATGTACCAGATGAATCGAAGTCAATCTAAAATTAAATTGTGCTACTCGCCCACTGTTTAGATAGCCATACACTGCCTAAATGGTGCGTTATTACCAGTGAATGGGGATAATGGAGACTGTCCACTATGTCTCATCGTAGTATGACTTCTGAGTCAAATATAACTTTCTTTTGCAGTCTATATCATATTTCCTCTGTCCATATCGTAGGACACATCCCTGCACATATACAAACACAAACTCATATACAAGGACACTGCAAACTCACACCTAGATCTTCTGTATGCAGTTACATATGTAGCACTATGTGGAATAGTGCACAATACACATATCTGTGTGCACACAGCCCTATACAGCACACAGGCTCAGCAAATGCATGGCTAGTAAACACAGAACACCCTAGATCTTGGAACATCACACAGCATCTGGCTAACACATGCCCACACAAATCAAGCACAACACAGAACTGCAAAATACAACATACACACAGACACACACATGCACACGCAAAGACACACAGACAAACACACACACACACACACACACACACACACACACACACATTTCCTTCTTGACTTTTAAACTCCACAGTTCCAATGCAGGGATAGAAGTTGCTTACTTGGTCGGGGGAAAGTACTGCCTAGACCACTTCAAGTTACATTTTGTCTCAGCTGAAGGATTCCTCAGTAATCTAGGAGCCTACCACAAATATCTCAAGATAATAACAGCGGAACTATAATCAATAGCTTACTCCCAGAACAGTTGTGAAGCCTTTTGAATTAAAATTGAGACAGTCTATGGATTAAGGATGGGACAATGTGTCCTTTCTATAAAAAACAAAAACAAGAACTTGGTGTGAAGTGCAGATTTGATGCGATTTGTTTCAAGTGCTAGAGAAGAGACAAGGAGCTGCAGTGAACGATTTTGCACCTAGAAAAACCACCCCCTGTGTAAGACTTAGTCTTGAATTCGCACTATATCCCTGTGTATTTTGTGACTTTAAAATATGTAAAAACGTGGGTTGAAGAGATGGCCCAGTAGTTAGAAAGCTTCCCGCTGTTCCAGAAACCTGAGTTCAGTTCCTGACCCCCATGCTGGGTCATTCACAGGTACCTGGAACTCCAGCTTCAGGGAATCCATCACCCTCTTCTGGCCTCTGCACGTACCCGCACTCATGTTTGCTCTGTGTGTGCTCTGTGTGCTGTGCTGTGTGTGTGTGTGTGTGTGTGTGTGTGTGTGTGTGGTGTGTGGTGTGTGTGTGTGGTGTGTGTGTGTGTGTGTGTGTGTGTGTGTGTGCTGTGTGTGTGTGTTTTCTCCAAAACAGAAACATATTTGAGTAAACAACTCAAAATAGCCTCAGGAAGTTCCTGAAACTGACCATATTCACTACCCTCCCCTAAGAGTGAACAATGAAGACCACTGAGAGCCACTCCCAGACAAGACAAGCTGCAAAGATGCTCCCAAGACACAATTGGCTGTCTGGAAGAAGCAGAGAGCCACTCAAATGTCTGGGAGAGGTTTAGATAGACAAAGTCACTTGAAAAGGTCATGCTTGAACCTAACGAGCTGCCTGCAGGCCACGCGGTGTGCTCCAGGTTCCCAGCTGCTGTAAGCTGTCACCTGTGCTAGGGTTGGCTTTAGTGATGTCGTTGGCTTTGAGTCGTTTCTGCTCCTTTAAGTCACCCTTTACTTATATTCCTATAAATAACCCCAATAAAATATATTGGTTCACGAGGTTGGACATTAGTGGTATCTATACTTTGGTCTGTTGTGGGATCCCTATCTGGGGTGAAAAGACATGTATTGTGTCTCATCAGGAAGAGGCTTGTCATAGCGCGCGCGCACACACACACACACAGAGAGGAAGAAAAATTAAAAATAATAAGGTATGTGTATAAGCTAGGGTTAAATCCAGCTGACAAATGACAGAAACTTAGAATATTGGCAACTTCAACAAAACAGAAGAAAAAGCAGAAAATATATATGTGTGTGTGTGTGTGTGTGTATGTATGTGTGTGTGTATGTGCATGTATTTATATGTGTGTGCATATGTTTACATGTGTGTGTGTGTTTGCATGTATCTTATCCAGGACAGGAATGGTGACTCAACAATCATTACAAACACAGGCTTTCTCGCTTTGTTTCTTCGTCTTCAGCTTATGACTTTCGCGTCAAAGTCTACCTGACTGTTTGCATTTTTGATGTCATGCCAACAATCAGCCAGCAAAAGAGTAAGGGGAAAAGAAGGACATTCTCCTCTCTTTCAAAGACTTTCTGGAAGGTAAGATACAGCATGTGCTTACACCCCACTGGCCAGAATCACGTGATCATACCTAGCTGCAAGGGAGGCCAGGAATAGAAGCAGAAGTGACTGAGTGCAAGGCCTCTCCCATGCAAAGCTCTGACTGTGGGTAAATAGAGGATAGACAGAGGTAATAGCTATTAGTTTCTGCACATATTTTTAAAAAAAATATGAAAACACTCACCAACCATGGGTAATTACTGTATTCTATATGTGGTATATGTGAGTGTGTATATAATTTCCTTTATAGGACTGAGTCTATACAATACACTGTTTTAGTCTCATTACATGTGTGTCTTTTCAGGTGTACATGTTGATTTTTTAAAAAAAAAATCACAAAGTAAAATGTAGTTCAGTTCTACCTAACAAAACAAACATTTTACACACACAGTTCCCTCAAACTCAAAAACAAACAAACAAAACAAACAAACAAACAAACAGTCTTGCTTGCTGCATCTCACTCAGTATAGGAAACGGAACAAAAAGCTAAATGCTGAGGACTTGTGGGAGGAGAGGATCCCTGACCTCCAACAGCTGAGGGTGTGTAACACTCCTGAGCTTGTAGGTATGAGGAATCACATGAACGCATCTCTGTATACAGCAGAAAGAAGTGTTTGGGAAGGCAGCGGGGGAACGGGTCTGTGTTGGCTTGTCCCTTACCTCTAGGCCAAGCCTCAAGAGCTGATTGCTAAGGCCTGGAGCTCATGATATTCTGGGAAAATGATTCGATAGATTCCGTTGTTAGGATATTTTGGGCTTTATTCCCTGGAAACTTCATCTAGCATTTAGACTCCTTCAGGGAAAATCAAGGGATTACACTCAGATCAGTATCAAGCACAGGGACTTATCTCAGCGGCAAGTCAGAATACCAGCTTGCTCTCCTCTACTTCACAGAAAAGCATCTTACTTCTTCTTGCTATTCCTAGTGTCTCCCAAAGCATTGATTCAAATCAACTAACTCTCTGCTCACTGTCGTCCAGCGGTTTCTGTCCTCTCACATACCAACTCCCAAGCATTCTCCTACGCTGGTGTGCCTGCCACAATGGTCTCCTCAATCCTCCTGGTTTCCCCTCCCCAGACTACACATTACACTGAAGCCAGTAGTAGCTCAGTTCCTGTTTCAGAATCAAGGTCGTTGATGAAGAGAGGCTGCAGCCAGTGCGGTGGCCTATGCCTGTAATCCAAATACTTGAAGGGAGCAGAGGCAGGAGGATATTTCAGTGGTGGGACACTTGCTCAATGGGTTACAAGTTGTTGGGTTCATCTTCAGAACTCTGAAAACAAAGTCAGACTTTGAGAATCAAATGAGCAGCACAGTGGTGGTACACGCCTTTAATCCCAACACTTGGGAGGCATAGGCAGGTGGATTTCTGAGTTCGAGGCCAGCCTGGTCTACAAAGTGAGTTCCAGGACAGCCAGGGCTACACAGAGAAACCTTGTCTTGGAAAAAAAAAGGAGAATCAAATGAATTCCACTTAGTAACATTATTTAACTCTTTGAGCTTTAATTTCCTTGTATGTTATGTGGGATGGTGACAGCCTCAGGGGGCAGATGTGACTAAATTGGGACCATGCACGTCTGGTTTGCGATAGAGAAGTCAAAAAGAATAGTTTTCCTCTCCCCACCCTTTCTTCAGTAATTGTTTCTCTCTGTGCAGGCTTTCGGGGTACAGAGTTGTGCCCCACCTCGATGCCACCTGTTTGGTGTCTGCACGTTGTTCCTGCTCCACCCGGTTGTTCAACTGTCAGAGCCTGGCAGATGCCCTTGCTGCTGAGGTCTTGGGGAGCTTGGTGTCAGCACTTAAAGGTTGCAACTTCCAGGCTATGCCCAAAGTCTGTGCCATCCTTAAATGCCACCATCCTTGAAACAATTGCACCAGCCTCAGCCAGAGAGAGAGTCTGCCAGGCTAGTGATGACTGTATCTGCTCTGGGTCCAGGCCCTCTGGGGACGTTTGACCTCCTTATATCTCAGTCCTTTTCCCTCTTGGAAATGACTGTGAGCGCTTTTCTGAGTCTAGAAGATCCAATGTACATTATCTTACACACACACACACACACATATATGAATATATATACACACATACACATATACACATACATCATACACATCATATACTTCATATACACACTTCACATCTACATCATATACATATGCATATAATTATATATATGAAAACAGAGAGGGGGACTACATGGGAAGAGCCAGGGTTCTAAAGTGTCAGAAGGCACAAGAGAAAGTAATAAGGAAGAAAGATATGTATTACTATTTCTTCTTTGTATGCAGAACCTAGATTTAAATGCACACAGTCACAGATACTATTTTAGAGGGGGAACATGACCAGCGAGAAAGGAAAGAGGGGAGGAAAGGGTATTAGGGAGTGACTACGAGATAAATATGATGAAATAATGAAGTCTATTATTTTGCATGCTAACAAAAAACAGTTAAAATAATGTTACGAAAATGCAATTCAGGCTGGGAAGATGGCTCAGTGGCAAAGCGCCTGCATGTGACCGTGACGAACTTAACCCTCTTAAAGCCAGATGTGGAAGAATACATCTGTCACCCGAGGACTCCTATGGCGAGATTGGAGGACCATCTCTGGAAACTTGTGAGCCGGCTGATAGTGTGTATGCTGTGGGAGACAGACAGCAGGAGACTGCAGCTCAAGGTGCAAATCCACGCCTGAGATTGTCCTCTGAACTCCACACGTGTGTGACAGTCCATGCATGCCCATACTCACATGCAAGTACACACACGTGTATACAGGACCTGTTGAAATACAATTCACCTGGATAATCAAAGCTGAAGCTAAAACGTAAACAGGAAACATTACCCTTAATTTTCACATGCGAAGGATTTGTACTCACAGCAGATTGCTTTAGCTCCTTAAAACCACCCAAGCCTAACAAAGGGAAGGAAAAGGACAGGTCCTTTAAGTAAGAGGAAGCACAAATTGTCTTGGAAATGAAGCCCAGTGTCATTGGTAATCAAATAAATATAATTTTAGCCTTTAAGAAGGTACCACTTAAGCCCACTGGATTAACATAATAATTAATATATTAGAACCCAGAGCTACAGCAGCCGAGAGACTGTTACAATCACAGTCTTGTTGACACCATAAATAGTTATCTGGATTTTGAAAAACAATTTATAAGCTCATCTCAAGAGCCAGGAAAACATTTCTGCCCTTTGGTAAGATAAGATACTCATACCAAAAGAAAAAAAAGTATGTGATGACAGTATTCTTTGTACGGTTATCCATAATAGCAATATGTGACTAGTCTAAATGTCTTAGCGTTAGAGAACTGGAGAGGTAAGTATGGCCTCCTGCAATACGGTTGAGACCAGGCTGAGCCCCAGCTCACAGCAGCTCCCCATTGCATAGAAGAGTGGCTTTCAAGCTGTGTCTTGCTCTGGGTGACCCCACTGGAGTGTAAGCGCAGAGGCAGGATAGCTGCATCTCCTTCCGCACAGACACCAAAGCTGGCCAGCACCTCAAGCACAGACGGGTAACACTTCCCAAGCCAGAAAGATGCTGTGTATTAACTATCCCGGAGAACGGCCAAGAGTATGTGGGTGCATTAAAAGCATGCTAAAACAGCCACCAGACCAAAGAGGGACAGGACACCGTCACCTGTACCCTATTAGGATGCCTAGGCACCCCTCCCCCACACCACTGTATACCCCTTTCTCTAAACCTCTTTCTCTTTTTATGCTCACAACATTGGTGCAGAAACCACAACACCCCCTCCCCTACAGCCTCCACAGTACCTTGACTCTGAACCTGATTTAACTTTGCAACCTGACTTAGACGGAGAACCTGTAACTTAGGTATGCCTCTCTCCAACCTGGTTCTTCCATCTCTCCTCTTCCCACTGCAGTGACCCTCTCTGCATCCCTGTTGACTCTTTGCCTCTCCCTCTGGTAATGCCACTTTGAACGCCTTGAGCTTTATGTGTTCTTAACCTAAACCATGGGCATCTTTAACCTATATATACCCATATACATACATGCAATAGCTGTGTAATGTGTGTGCATACATGTAATAACTGTGTAATGTGTGTGTGTGTGAGAGAGATAATATTAGCAGTTCAGATAGGAATAAAGCAGTCTGTGTTTGTGTTTGACAATGGTCCACCATCAAGGAAATCAGAGGCTACTTGGCCAATTGCAGACTCTGAAATGTAACTTTATCGTTAGTCAATAAATCCCGACGATGTAGAAAGATACAAACATGCTTGTTCATGCTACTGGCCCAGCCAGTATACTAGTATGTATATATATATACTGGTCACCAGAGGATACTGGTCACCTTTCTGTCACCTAGTATCCTCATCCCTAACTACACAAAGGCAAGATGACAATCCCTTGATTTCTGGCCTTCTCACTTAAAATTTATATGGTGTGTGTTTTGGCAATTATTAAAAAAAAGTAAATCAACACCAGCAGGACACCGCTGGGTGATCTCAGTCTCTCAGCCTGCTAACTCTCCAGCACCCCACCCCCAAGTTCCTCTCACTACCACTCACCCCACAGTCAGCTATCACAACACTCAATTACCAGGTAGAATTAAGTCTCAAAGATTACAGTTAACCAATCAGATTTATATATCAATAAAAATCACAATTTACAAGATGCCAATAATTTCAGAGTCAATTGATAATGATAAAAGCTTTATCCCAATTATTCTATCCTTATGATGTCATAAGTGTGGCTGGTTCAAGCCATGGGGGTTCACATCTACCTCCATTCTCCTCCCTTCCCCCTGGGACGCTCTCTGTGGGGACATTGGCTGCCGTGGGCAGAGAGCTGAACCATAAGATGGTATAAGATTGCTTTACACGCCTCGCAGGATACCCATGTTCTGCTTAATGTAGGCTCCATGGGAATACTGGGTTTTATATCCTGCTTGGCAACATAGGAAAGGCCTAAGTATAGGCACATACAGTATTTCAGTTTACTTTGTTTTAGATTATTTGAACTAGGATAGGGAATATTAGTCACTGACTCCAGAGTAGAGAGTGCAGTGATAATCATCGCCTGCTTTGATCAGGTATTAATCATTAATGTCTGTGGCTCCTGGTAGAGAGAACAACAGATAGTTATTATACAGGTATTAATAACATATGTCTGTGGCTCTAGGCAGAAACCAAACAATAGATGGTGTAAGACTGCTTAACCAGCCATAGGGTACTCATATTCTGTCTAATGTGGGCTACATGGGAATATTGTGTTTTTATCCTGTTGGGCAAAATAGACAAGGCCTAATTATAGGCACATACAGTATTTTAGCTTACTTCATTTGTTTTTAGATTACTTTAATTCTCAAAATGGGTGTGATTTTACGTTTTGTGATTATGCTTTTCCTCTGGGAGAGAGATCAAAAGGGTTTTCTGGCTACTGGATTAAGGATATGCTATTTGGCAAGAAAGGGACTTTGCATTTTTAGGAAAGGTGGTTAGTATCTATACATCTTCTAGAATAAGATGGATCAGATTTGATAGATGTAGACCCCCAGAAAATTAGATTCCAGAGACTAAAATTTTGTTTTGAGATTCATATATTGCAGAATATACGGCCTTGGTGAATTTCTTCGTCAGGCATGCTGAACTGACCTGCTTGAACTCCTGATGTCCTGGACTTTCAGCCAGGTCCAGTCAAGACACAGGCATCAGAGACTAATCAATCCTATTCCCCTCCCTTTACCCCTTCATAATATCTCAGCGCCCATATTCAGCTTGAAGAAGTTACGAAGAGTCATCAATCCAGCTCCCTGGGCTTTGGGGCTGGAGAGGGTTATTATAGGTACAGCCATAATCTCAATTGGTAGAGATATTTATAATTATTACTAAGTCATAATTTCTTAAATAGTACATACTTTATTTTGATACAAAAATCAAAGGTTTTCATTGGTACAAATTTCTTCTATTGATACTAAAATTTGGAAAGTACAGGGCTTAGACCCAGTTCTTCTATAACTGTTATAATAAACTGTTCTGAGATGTTTAAGCCTGTGAGTTAAGGCCAAATAGCAAATTCATGGCTCTGAGTTTATTGTTAGGGTATTTTCAGATATTTTAATTAGAAACAGCTGAGAGTAGTTATCAGAGACCAGTCCAGATTACTTTACACAGATAGCTGGTTTTCAAAAAAAACGTCAGAAACCCACAGAATGTGACATTTGATGTTATTCAGTCACTTGTTGAGACTCGTCTGCTCCTGACAGCTTTCCCTTTTTTGGATTCAAAGAAGAAATTGAGCATCTATGACTTACTCCAGCTGATGCGAGACAGGCACTAGGCAAGAATATTGCCTCATTTCATCTACAGACATAATACTGTTCAAAAATAGGACACAATTACAGGTTAGGACAGCTTGGTTCTGCTGAGGTGGAAGAGGCTAGTCCTTAATTTCCTGTTTCTCTAAGGTCTGCAGGTGATCCTGGGATAGAAGGCTGAAGACCATTGCTCCAACATTTTGGAGTAAGGGACTGTCCAGGTGATTAGCGGGCTCTATAAATTGGCTAAATTTCGGAAGCTATATTTTGTGCTTTTTGAGTAATATTAGTCGTTTTTTGGATTTCTGACAGGGTTGAA
Source organism: Apodemus sylvaticus (assembly GCF_947179515.1). Classification (NCBI taxonomy): domain Eukaryota; kingdom Metazoa; phylum Chordata; class Mammalia; order Rodentia; family Muridae; genus Apodemus; species Apodemus sylvaticus. Next base: position 44,149,734 of record NC_067490.1, on the reverse strand, counting down.
AAACTACTTCTAGTCAGCCCAGGCTATTTACTTTGAGAGAACAGATTTGAGAGGATGGTATTCAGATGGCGTACAATCTAAAGCCAAGACATAAGTCAAGTGCAAAATTATAGTCTTTTAAGTTAGGATAGAGGACAGTGTTTCATTTTACTGACAAAAATGTTGGACTGGGTGTTAGGTCTATCTTGTACTTTATGAATTACAAAATGGTAATAGCTGTGCTCAATTTTTATTTTGAGAGAAAGTCTTTTTTTTTAAAAAAATTAAACAGAAAGGGTGAAATGTTGCAGGATTTTCCCTGTCCAATCACATTAGGGCAGCAGGAGGCCTGTGATTGGACAGGGAAAGGGGAGATGGAGCTAAGAGTTGCAGAGAAAGGGAGGTGTCTCAGGGGAGAGGGAGAAGGAGAATGGAGGGAGATGTGAATCACAATGACTTGAACCAGCCACAGTTATGACATCATAAGGCTAGAATAATTGGGATAAAGCTTTTACCATTATCATTTGGCTCTGAAATTATTGTATTGGCATCTTGTAAACTGTGATTTTATTGATACATAAATCTGATTGGTTAACTGTAAGCTTTAAGAGTTTTAATTCTACCGGGTAATTGGGTGTTGTGATGGCTGACTGTGGGGTGTGTGGGGCATTGCGTGGTAGCGAGAGAAACTCAGGAGCCCCCATCTGATAGTTGGTGGGCTGAGGGACTGTGAGTGCTGGCTTTTTAATGTTTCCCACAACACATGTGCTTCTTCCTCGACGTCCCCTTACCAGGATACATTCTCCAGCTGTCTTTCAGACTCTCTGCCTTGTCCTATACCATCTTCTCCCCATGCTGTGCTCTCTGAAATCCACCACATCCTCTTTGCTTTATCGTGGTTATTCTTGTCTCTTTCATCTCAAGGGAAATCTCACCCTTAGCTCCTCTCTCCAGGAAGTAGGCAACCTTCTGCTCTTTCCCCTTGAGCCAACCTCTCTCCTTGTATGTGCCTGCAGTGCCCTATCTTACTCCTCGTTCATGCACCACCCATTTGGCATGGCTGTCAATCAGTCATCTTCAGTGACAACAGCAGTAGCTACCTTTTCTCCCTTGACGTTACCTCATCATATGGCTGGACCTCCCCTCGACTCCCTTCCCCTTTCCATCCACCTCACTCTCTCCTTTGTCAAGAGTTCTCTGTTGCTCCCTCTTTTCGCCTGCAGAGACTTTGTTTCAAGGGACTTTCATGTGTTTTCTCTTTAACTAGAGTCAGACAAATGGAGTCCAAACTCTAGATTTCTTATTTCTTGGCCATGGTGCTACGGCTATCTGGCCTTTTAGGCCTTCATTTGCTAGAAAATGAAAGCTAATAATAGAACCTCCCTCATGTGGTACCTGATTTTGTTAGGCATTCGATGATTGGCAGCACCAGTGTCCTAATTTGCTTTTCTGGTTTATCTGCAGGGCCGTGAGAAACTCCTGTGTTCCACTCAAACTCAGCATGCTATGACTGTCTTAACTGTGTTGCCAGTCCCCAAACCTACCTGTACCATAACGTAGACGTCATCCTCAACAGATGCCCTTTATCGCCCCGTGTATCTCGTGTGTCTAGACACTTCTCTGACTCCTAAGCTTCCTTATCAACTGGCAGACTGTGAAAGGCAGAGAAACCCTCCTGTTCCAGAGGAGGAAGGACAGACTGCAGGACAAAGGAGCTAGGTTCTAGGACTGTCTGCCATGCAGAAGGGTCTGTTGTGAATTTCATGAAAGCAAGAACTAATTCTCTGGTAAATTATGCCACAAATGGCTTAATAACCACCTTTCACAGTAACTAGAGTTGTTCTCACTAAAACTGTCCACACTATTTAAAGGATCCATCAGCTATCCCAGTCTCCACTGATACTTCCATCCATTAAGGCGTCTTACGGCTCCGTATCCATTTAAAAGAAGAGATCACCATTACAGCTTCCTAACAGGCTGACCTGATCTTCATTCTTCCTTGTCTTTAAGGAAGAATGGAGCGTCTGTGAATTGTTTGAAGAACCCATATCTGACTTGGACAATCATTCCTCCTTAAGATCTATCAGTAACTCCTCCCCATTACCTTTGAGAGAAAATCACCTGACACAAGGCCTTACCTGTGTTGGCTCCTTCCTCCCTGACACAGGTCCTACCAGCACTGGTACCCTCTTCCCTGACACAAGGCCCTACCCATGCTGGCCTCCTCTTCCCTGACACGAGGCCCTACCCATGCTGGCCCCTCCACTATCACTTCTCTGTTCCTCCCTTTCACCTTAATTGCCAACCAGAGTCAGTGGCGGCAGCCCCAGTGATGCCAGATTCCCTAAACTTTCACACTATAAAGACATAGTTCCCCCTGCTTGAACTTCTTCTGTTCCATCTTTATTCCTGGAGTAGTACTCGTACTTCACCTTGGACAAGACCTCATCTGAGAAGTCTCTGATTCACCTAAGCTGGCCAAGACTACTGGATGCCGCCATAATTCTCGAGATCACATCTTTGATAACATGCAAGATGCTCTTCTCCTGGAGTCTATTGATTTATGTGTTTTGTCTATTTAAGCATCTTCATTTCTAGTACAATGTCTTATATACAGCTTGAGTTTAACAAATGTCTCTTGAACAAATAAATGACTAATAAAAACACATGATTGTGACAAAACATAAAAATGTTAACAATACACATTTTATTACTAATGTATTTATTAAATTGTACAATATATTATATATATCATATATGTACATATTGTCCATATATATTATATTATGTGCTTGATGGTATATGCTATAACTATATAAAATAAGGATAGTCTTGGACATAGCCATTTGATAGGCTTATTTAGCACCGATCCTGTGCCATATCACAGTAACAGGAAGATTAATCAACACTGTCCCAGTACCCCAAGAGTTTGACCACCCAACTAGAAATCTCATTTGGCTGATAAAAATATTGACATATTAATTACTCTCAAAATTTATCTTCATAGTAATAATTTTCACCCCTATCATTTTGGATCCATTTCTTGAAGGGTAACACCACCACCACCACCACTACCACCACCCCCACCCCCACTCCCACCCCCACAAGGTTTTGTGTATGCATAGGTTTGTACACATGGATGGATGTTGGCCCGTCTTCCCCATTGAGAGTGTCAGTAACTAGCTACAAGTCTATCTAATTGCTCAATGGTGAGCCACCCACATCTACCTTAAGTGTGCCATGTGTCCTAATAGCCTGTCTTTCTCATGCAGTAGAGGCCCTGGAGGACCTTGTATTGGAAGGGAAGCCTCTGTATTTTAGTTTGATGGTTCAATTCCAGCCAGTGTGCTTGCTTACCCTCCAAGGGAAAATTAAAGGAACCTAGACTGAAGACTCTGTGTGTGTGTGTGTGTGGGGGTCAGTACCACCCCCAGCACACGGGGAATCCCTATTCTAGAGGGCAGAGCAGACCATGGCAGGCCGGGCATGGCTCACCAGGTATATCTGCTCAGGTCCCAGATAAAAAGAAAGAAGCAGATTAGCATCCGGAGGACACAAGGGTCTCCCTCCCTCAAGGAGAAAAACAGAAATACTCCCTCATCTTCCCCGTTGACAAGTCCTGGCCCTGAAGGAGCCCTTGTTAAATACCAACTCCAAATGAAGGGAATCCAGTCTAGACACCGGCTTCCTGCCTGTGCCCTAGCTGCACTGGAACAACTTCTTCCACCCCACTGAACCCGAGCTGCTCCAGGAGCAAAGATAACAGCCTCTAATTCCATATGATTGTTTCAAAGAATAAAATGAGACAATGAGTATGAACCCACAAGTGTCAAAGCACTTTGAATATGTAGGGCACAGGCAGACTGCCTCTGCGTTTCCTTTCAAATACACCAGTTGAACATCCTCGCATCCAATGTGAGAATCCAGTGCATCACCTAAGAAGGAAGACTATATATTTTTTCTATACAATTCAATACTTTTACTCTCTTTTTTAAAATGTGTGACCTTAAAGACATTCTTTCTCCTGATTGGTTTTTTTTTCATGCAAAAAGATAAAAAAGAAAAGAGAAAAGCCAACTTAGTTGAACTCTGAGCTGCTCCTCACAGGATTCGGCACACTGTCCTGAGTCCTAATGTCACTGTCCTGAGACCATGTGGTGGTCCTGACCTCCAAGGATATCAGCACTGTAGAACAGAGACTACTTGCTTGGCACATGGAAATCATGGCCGTAATGGTTTTGGACATTCTGAAGGAGTGGGTATTTTGCACTGTGGTCCTCCCTTCTCCCTGGGGCTGTTGGGTACTAGCCCATGAGGACAAAGAGACCAGAGCCAATGGACAGGGTGAATAAAAGGCTGTATAGTTTTGGGGAAGGGAGTAGGGATTTCTAAGGTAGGTTCGTATCATTGGCTAGGGCTTAGGGTACCAAAAAATGCCTCGTTTATTTGGAAGAGGCATTCCAGGAATTCTAAGTTCTCATCAGAAGAAAGGAAGCCAAATCTGTAATCTCATCAAGGCTGCATGGCATTCTATAGAAAGTGGGGACCGGGCTCCCCAGACAGAGAAGGGGGTGCTCTGTTACAAATATGGAGTCAGTCCTCCATCTTGCACAGAGCTCAAGAGAGCTGTCCAGACACGGAGAATGTGGGCCTTCAGCAGCAGGGCCCAGCTTTGCACTATGACATACTTTTGATGCCCGAGAATGAGAAGATGTTTGGACATAGGTGGAAACTGATGGGTTATTTCTCCGATGCTGGTGATGTGAGCCTGTTTAATCCAGATTAGATTATATTAAAGGCAGGTTTATTGGGAAGTGCTCTCGAGTGGGTGAACACGCTGGCCCCAAGGACCAAGGACCAAATTGCCATGAGGAAATGGGGGGGGGGTTAGGAGAGGGAAAGAGAAAGAGAGAAAAAGGTGTGCTTGCACAGAGACAAGAGCAGGGGAGAGAGAGAGAGAGAGAGAGAGAGAGAGAGAGAGAGAGCAAAATGTCTGGATTATATAGGGAGGAGCCTCTGGAGGAAAGACTGCCCAGCCCCTGGGCTGGAAATTTCAGGGTTGGGGGCATAGTATGCCAGGTAGGGACTTAGGGATGTTGGGAGAATCTGGAGGCCAGGTCTGTTTTGGTATGTAAAATATGCTCCTCAGTTCCTTGTCACTAGTTAGAAACCAAACCAAGACAGATAAATAAAGAAGACATTTAAAATAAAATTCACCTGTCTCAACATACATCCTCAAAGAATCATATTCCATCCAACATCCTGGACCTGGACTCAGTAATCCTTTGTGACTTCTGCCTTTTCCAGGAGTTCCCTTTCTCAATAAAGAGCCTCAAATATCTCATGCAACATTTTCCATCTTCCTGACCTGTCAGGAATAGGACCAGGGTGTCACCAGATAAAGCTTAGACTTTCCAGGAAAGAAGTGGATTGCTTGCCTCTAAGAACCAACTCTCTCTCTCTCTCTCTCTCTCTCTCTCTCTCTCTCTCTCTCTCTCACACACACACACACACACACACACGTACGTGTGTGTGTGTGTGTGTGTGTGTGTGTGAGAGAGAGAGAGAGAGAGACAGACAGACAGACAGACAGACAGAGAGAGACAGACAAAGAGAGAGACAGACAGACAAAGAGAGAGAGATAGACAGAGAGAGACAGAGAGAGACAGACAGACAGAGAGAGACAGACAAAGAGAGAGACAGACAGACAGACAGAGACAGACAAAGAGAGAGAGACAGACAGACAGAGAGAGACAGAGAGAGAGAGAGACAGAGAGAGAGAGAGACAGACAGACAGAGAGAGAGAGAGAGAGAGAGAGAGAGAGAGAGAGACAGACAGAGAGAGACAGAGAGAGAGACTGCAGATACCCGGAGGTGGGGCAGATCAGCTATAGCTTTATAAGATTCTAAAGTTTGTCTAACTGAAGCTCTGGTTTTATTAAACCAATTATTCACAAAGACTTGAGGCCAGAGTGGGCACACCTTGGAAGTGGAAGTTTACTACTTCCTGATGAGGCCATTCTTCTAGATCAAGATGGAATCAAGTGTCAGCCTTTGTGTGACTGTAGAAAATTAAAGATCTGCAGAAAAGCTTTGGTTAGTGGGAGAAACCAGAAACTACACTCACAGAGTGACTTGCGGCTGACTTGCTGCAAAAATTCCTTTCTTGCACCTATTGTGAACTGCATGGTGCTGTCTCGGAATTCACTGTACACTTACCTGAAAGGGGAAGTGCGTGACTGTCTCCATGAGTGTTCTCAATCTTGGCACTACAGGTTGCCAATAAAATGCCTAGGCATCACTTCAGATCAAATAAATCAATCCCTGGGCAAGGGATCCAGAGACTGGGAGTGGGAGGGAAGGAGGGAGCAGCTTTCTAGGTAATTCTGATGCACAGTGAGGGTTGAGAGCCACTGAAATAGGCTGAGATGCTAATGGGGGCCAGAGAGAGGTGGGGCTGACAGATTAGACATCAGCTCAGACAAGGCAAGTTTGCCCACACTCACACTGGTGAGTGCTGGACTATGAAGAAGTAGAGGCCACAGCGGGCCTGTCACAGGTCAGGTTATAATAATGCTAACCTGTGACTGCAAGTAAGGAATCGAAATGTGCGGGGACTCCCGAAATGTAACCAGGATAAGACAAACTGGAACCTGAATAATATACTTCGTTGGGTACTTTTATCAAGCCCAAAGAATTCACAGGATGAAAACAGACTCAAAGCTACAACGATTTGTGATGGAGACAGAAGGAGAAGTGTCAAGGCTCCTTGGACACTGGCTGGATGCCAGTCACTACTCAGGGGCTGAGGTCACACCACCCACAGCTTGCTCTTGCTGACCTGTTCACACCTGCTCCTCCTACATACCACCTAGCTTCCTCTGACTGTTCACTCCACTTTAAGTCCAACGTGAGTGGCTTATGAGCACATACCAAATCTAGAACCAGCACTGACCAACTGTTGTCACCTCCAGGTAAAAAGTCTCAAGAGAAAAGATTTTGGTCACCAGTTAAGCAAAGGATGGGTGACCCATGCTCCTCTGGTCTGCTGTGTGGGGCTAGGGGAGGACTGGAGTGGAACACGGTGTGTTATTCACAGGCTGAACATTCTAACAGAGCCTTGCAAGAGCAGGATCTTGTGTATGATCAATAGATAGGGTAGACAATGAGCTACATCTAATATACACAATAAGAACTATAACCCTTTTTTCTTTCCCATCTATCTCCCAAAAGATGAGGAGATTGGGGAGAGAGAGTTGAAGGAATATGCCCCATCTGGTCTCAGGACCTACATCTAAGACAGATAACTACCTGACTCATAGGCAGTTTGCCAACCTTCCAGTGCATTCATGAACCATATCCCATGAGACATCTTACCCTGACAGTGGTTTAAATACGATTGGCCCTCATGGGTTCATCTATTAGCTTAGGGGGTGGCACCAGGTTGTGTGGCCTTGCTGGAAGTGTGTCCCTGACAGTGGTCTTTGGGGTTCCAAATGCTCAAGCCAGGACCAATGTCTCACTCTTCCTGACGTCCGCTGATCCAGATGTAGAATTCTCAGCTCCTTCTCCCGCACTCTGTCTACCTGTGTGCGGCCATGCTTCCCGCCATGATGACGATGTAAAGCAGCCCCAATGAAATGTTTTCCTTACAAGAGTTGCCTTGACAAAACAAAGTCAACGAGGTGATGCCCAATAATTTTCAGCTATACTCCCAGACTGGTGCCTAACTCAGTTGTTAGAGAGGTTTCATCCAGCAGCTAAAGGAAACAGATGCAGAGACCCACTGCTGACAAACACTAGGTGGAGTTCAAAGAATCATGCTGAAACTGGGACAGGGAAGATCATAGGAGCCAGGGGGTCAAGGAATTCCACAAGAAAACCCACAAAATCAACAAACTTGGACTTATAGGGGATCACTGAGATGGAATTAACAATCGGGGAGCCTGCATGGGTCTAATTCTAGACCCTCAGGATATCTGTTATAGTTGTGCAGTGTGGTGTTTTTTGTGGGACTCCTAACAGAGGGAGTGGGGAGCTGTTTCTGATGCTTTGGCCTGCTTTTGGGTCCCTTGTCCTTATGCTCGGTTGCCGTGTCCAGCCTTAAAATGAGAGGAGATACTGAATTTTACTGCAACTAGATGTGCCATGTTTGGTTGCTATCCCTGGGAGGTCTGCCCTTTTCTGAAGGGAAACAGAGGAGTGGGTGGGGAAGGGAGGAGGTGGGAGGGAGAAGGAGGTGAGGGGCAGAGAGATAAGGTTAGCTCAGATCCAATCTCTGTAGGCTGGCTGTGAAACCGTAACAGTCTTGAACCTCTCCTGCCAGGCATGTCCACCTTTTGGTATTGCAACAGTGTTATCATTTTTGATGTTCATGTTTAAGAACCATGAGATCAAACTGGGTGGTGGTGGTGGTGGCAGCAGCAGTGGAGGTGGCGCTGGCCTTTAATCCCAGCACTTGGGAGGCAGAGGCAGGCAGATTTCTGAGTTCGAGTCCAGCCTGGTCTACAGAGTGAGTTTCAGGACAGCCAGGGCTACACAGAGAAACCCTGTCTTGAAAAAAAAAACAAAAACCAAAAACCAAAAAAAAAAAAAAAAAAAAGAACCATGAGATCAAGCTACAAGGGAAAAATCACCTGTGTGTGTGTGTGTGTGTGTGTGTGTGTGTGTGTCTGTGTCTGTGTCTGTGTGTGTGTGTGCACGCATGCACACACACACACACACACACTCATAATAAGATTTTGTGTTGTCCTGTATTTTTAGCTGTCTTGGCCATCCTTGAGGATTTGGGCCTGTACCTGATAGAATCATTTGCAAACGTTGCAGTCCTCGAGCTAAGGCAGCACTTTGACAGATCACATGACAGCTCCGGAGCAAAGCTCTTGTCTCCGCGACATGGCAGTCTTCCACTGAAACTCAAAATGTCTCTTTTCAGAAATGTGAAGAACCTAAAAGCTGAGTCTTAGGTTCATGTCGAGGACAGAATGTGTTAAGTCTTGAAACCCCTCAAATGGAGGGAGAATTCACGCATAGCCCAGCATCAGCCTTTGCCACGAAGAACTGAACTTTCTTAGGCATGAATCTTCTCCCAGGCAAGTTCAGGTGCACTGAGGCAGGAGCGGGGGTGGTTTTCTCTTTCTTTGCATCCCTAGAGCTATATGTGACAATGGAGCCCAGCACTGGCTGGGGAGGAGGCAAGAGGTACCTACAAATGTGCATTGCTTTATTTCACTTTATCCAAACCATGCAATGTGTGAAGGCCACAGCAGTGGCCCCAGTCCAGCGCTGTAATGGGAATGTGTAATCATTTCTTTCAGAGGCTCTAACAGAGTCAGCTGCTTTAGCTTTTGGCCCCAGTCCAGCTATCGGAGATTCTGTCTGGTTACAAAGGAAAGAGGCATAAACGTGCATTTTACTGACAAACCAAAACACCTTTGAATCAAAAGGGTGATTTATCTGGGCTGAAAATAAAACCCGTGCCTACTGAAGTCTGGTGCAGCTGAGTTATCACTATTTTGGTCCTATAATTTGTTTTATAAGGTAGTAATTAACAGGGCAAAGTCTGTTGCCAGGAAAGCAAATCACATTTTGCTGTTTTCTTCTTTTCTAACAAGGCACAGGCCTTGTCTTCAGTTAAAGAGCAGTTGCAAGAAGGGCAGAGATCAGACAGCGGTGGAACCTGCAGGGGTTGGGGCTCAGAAAGATAACGGCACAGCAGATTCCGCAGGTAAATCTCTCAAAAAAGAAACTGTTTTCCCGTCTTGCCCTTTTAGCTTGTGTCTTCTCTCGGCTCTGTGTCTTTTCCCTGGCTACAGTCAAATGGCACAAATGCTATAAACACTCGTACAAAGAGAACTTTTTCTCTCTCTCTTTCCAGATGCCCCGACCGCCCCTTCTCCGTGGCTTCTTGGCTTCAGTGATCTTCAGCTCGGCTCTGGCCTTTGCTATGGATTTGTTGTCCCTCGCCCCTTGCCTTCTTTTCCAGTTCAACCTCTTTTGCCCGGCCTCAGGTTCTCTTCAATCCTCAATCCTCTCTCTCTCTCTCTCTCTCTCTCTCTCTCTCTCTCTCTCTCTCTCTCTCTCTCTCTCTCCTCTCAGCCCCATCCCATTCCTGGAGGTATCTGGACTGGTGGAGGCTCTGGCTTCTCCTTCCTTCTGGAGCTCTCTGAAATGTTTCCGTGAGGGGTGGGGAGATGTCAAAAAGGATTGGCCTGGCGGGGTGTGGCGAGTAAACCACTGGAACCAGAACTCAGAGCCTGACGTCACCGGGCCCCGCCTGTCAATCTCGGGCAGGCGCGCAGCTCCAGCTCGCAGTCTTCCTTCTCTGCCACTGCCTCTCACTCGCAGGCGACGGTGGCTCAGCGACAGGCGACCAGTACCTTCCTCTTCTTCGACACGGGGCAGCCTCCTGCAGGCAGCCGCTCAGGGAGGACCGCGCAGAGAGGATAGCCGGGCGCACACAGCCGCGGAGCGCATGACCAGAGACTCCCGGGAGCCCTGACTCCCCAGGTGAGCGGCGGGCTCCTAAGGGTGCTTTGAGCTTGTGGGAAAAGCGAAGGGGTAAAAGGCTGTCCCGGAGTGAGTCCGTCCCGGAGTCCGGGAATCGGAGCAAGGCTTGACCACCGCACCCTAGCAGATTTCCTCCTTAGTCTTTCAATTCCCAGTTCGAGAGCCAAACTTCACTTTCAGGACCGCGGACAGCGGCTTTGCCCAGCTCAGGCTGATGATTAGGTAGGATACTCCTGCATGCTAGTGCATAGTGGAATCTATCCATGTACCTCTGCCGAAGCTCAGAAGCCCTGGGTGTTTCGTTCATTCATTCACTCAACAGGTGCTTATTTATTTGGGGTTCGCATTTTATCCCCGCTTCCCCCACTCTGCTCCATGCACGCTCCTAAGGTGAGACATGCGATTTGAGTGAGGCAGTTAGATCAGGGCAAAGTTCCTTGGTAGCTTGGACAGCGCACCTGACAATTGCGGTCCCTTTTGTGCAGGGAGCAACATCTGGCGGCGATGAACGCTAGCGCTGCCGCGCTCAACGAGTCCCAGGTGGTGGCAGTAGCGGCCGAGGGAGCAGCGGCTGCGGCTACAGCAGCAGGGGCACCGGACACCAGCGAATGGGGACCCCCAGCAGCCTCCGCGGCGCTGGGAGGCGGCGGTGGACCTAACGGGTCACTGGAGCTGTCTTCGCAGCTGCCGGCAGGGTCCTCGGGACTACTGCTTTCGGCAGTGAATCCCTGGGATGTGCTGCTGTGCGTGTCGGGGACTGTGATCGCAGGCGAAAACGCGCTGGTGGTGGCGCTCATCGCGTCCACTCCCGCGTTGCGCACGCCCATGTTTGTGCTCGTGGGTAGTCTGGCCACTGCTGACCTGCTGGCGGGCTGTGGCCTCATCCTACACTTCGTGTTCCAGTACGTGGTGCCCTCGGAGACTGTGAGCCTGCTCATGGTGGGCTTCCTGGTGGCGTCCTTCGCCGCCTCAGTCAGCAGCCTGCTTGCAATCACTGTGGACCGTTACCTGTCCCTTTACAACGCTCTCACCTACTACTCGCGCCGGACCCTGTTGGGCGTGCACCTCTTGCTAGCAGCCACCTGGACTGTGTCCCTCGGGTTGGGGTTGCTGCCTGTTCTAGGCTGGAACTGCTTGGCTGACCGCGCGTCCTGCAGCGTGGTGCGCCCCCTGACACGCAGCCATGTGGCGTTGCTCTCCACTTACTTCTTTGTGGTCTTTGGCATCATGCTGCACTTGTACGTGCGCATCTGCCAGGTGGTCTGGCGCCACGCCCACCAAATCGCTTTGCAGCAGCATTGCCTAGCACCACCCCACTTAGCAGCCACTAGAAAGGGCGTGGGAACTCTGGCCGTGGTGCTAGGCACTTTTGGGGCCAGCTGGCTGCCCTTCGCCATCTATTGTGTGGTAGGTAGCCAAGAGGACCCAGCCATCTACACGTATGCCACCCTGCTGCCTGCCACCTATAACTCCATGATCAATCCCATCATCTATGCCTTCCGCAACCAGGAGATCCAGCGTGCCTTGTGGCTCCTGTTCTGTGGCTGTTTCCAATCCAAAGTGCCCTTCCGCTCCAGGTCCCCTAGTGAGGTCTGAAGGGCTCCTCTGTGTCCCCTCACCAACACCATGAACCCAACATGCCAGCCTTTGGTGAGCTTCCTGATGATGAACTCTTGAGGTCTCAGTGGTGCGAATCTGACTCTGCGGGAGCAAAGGGACCGATTGTGAACGTGACAGACTGACTCAGACAAAGAGGGCTTGTTGGCATTTTACATATACAGTGTATACATGTGTACATATATATACAAATATTTGTATCTATTGGAGGTGTTCAGGACCTGGAGCTTCCTGTTCTGTGAAAAACTAACAAAATGTGGTTGTATACTCAATTGTACATCACATTTGTCAAGTGAAGACATTCCAATACTGCTTAACAATAGCACTTTATTTTTAGCTGCTGAAATGCCAAGACAGTGTTGCCATCCCCAAGAGCAGGAGAAAGGGATTTTTCAAAGATGTATTTTTGTTGTATGTGATAGAATATTTTGCCGCAACTGCATCAGTAAACTACAACATATTTTGTACACGAGTAAACGCGTTATAAAAATATAATCTTGGGTATGTGATGGATTGTGGAATTCTTTGGAAGCTGAATTGTGAGTGTGCTTATTTCAAAAGTCTATTACATACCTATCATCTCCTTCCAGGGAAAGCCACATGAAATACCGGATCCACATGGTGGGGTGGGGTGGGGCTATGGAGGAAGTAACAGTCACATATGGCATTCCCAGAACATGTGAAGGCTGGATGTTACTGGTGTAAGTTAATGTGCTCCCTTGGTGACCGGACTGGGAAGAAATGTTTCAGAGGTCAAAACAATTCAAGACACAAAGATGCAGCTATAAACTCTGAAGCCACAACTCCCCAGCATAGCTTTACCAATATGGAAAGATTTATCAACACAACTTATTCACACTGTTGCTAGCCAGGTCTGGTAGCCAGGTGTAGAGCCTAATAAAAATGAATAAAAGTCTCCTAAGACAGGATTCCCAGATATTCACGGGGTAAATGAAATGTGTCCTTGGGTCCTTTCTTCTGAATGTCATCTTCCGAACATGCATTAAGACCTTACAGCAGGGAGCTGGAGAGATGGCTCAGCAGATAAGAGCACTGACTGCTCTTCTGAAGGTCCTGAGTTCAAATCCTAGCAACCACATGGTAGCTTACAACCATCCGTAATGAGATCAGATGCCCTCTTCTAGTATGTCTGAAGACAGCTACAGTGTACTCACATACATGAAATAAATAAATAAATCTTAAAAAAAAAAGACCTTACAGCAAACATTCCTATTTATCAGTGGGTCAATAAATCAGTGCTAAGTGGAGCAGGGCTTACTGTGGGCTCATATGAAGAAGTATGCCCACACATACATTACTATTTGAGAGGTTAGGGAAATACATACATGTGCATTAGTTCATGGATCCCATGTTTACTGAGTACTTACTGTATGTTGGGTACAATTCTGAGCCTGGGAATATGGAAATAAACTAGAAAAAAATCCCCCCCCCATATTTATGGTATTATATTCTAGTGGTGAGGCTGCCCTGAAAGCAAACAAATTCCTAATTTTATTTTGGGATAAATGCCAAGGAAGAAGCTAAGGGAGGGGGACAGCAGAGCATGGTGCAGTGGTTGGGGGAACTGGGGGAGCTGCTGCGAGGAGGTAGCATTTAGGAGGTAACCGCAGTGAGATGTGGTGTGAGATGTGTGAGAATGTGAGGGGACAGCCTTCTGGGCAGAGGGAGCAGCAAATGCAGAGGCTTCAGGCTAGGATGCAACTGGCAAGTTCAAAGAGACCCAAGGTCAACAGAGCTGTACGAACTGAGCAGGGGGAGGGAGAGCCAAGGGCCGCGTGGGCGGGGCTGTGAGGCTGGAAGAGACAATAGGAGGGGGCGTGGTACATATGATAATGTCTTCTGTCAACTTGACCAGATAACTACCCAGTCATCCGGAGTGTTTTACTGAAGGAGATTGGGGTGAGGTTAACACCTAGATGGGGAGGCAATCAGTAAAGCCAACACCCTCCATGTGTGGAGATACCTCAGTCAGTCACTTCATGACCATTGCCAATTCAATGGGTCTTTCTGCCCCTCCTGCAGATGGCCTTGAGGCGGAAACCACGTCAGGTTCCTCAGGTCCCCAGTGCAACAACCTGCTCTGCGAACTCTGGGTCTGCTAGTTCCCACAATAAAACAGGTCCCTTCCCTATAATAAATTCCTCACACTCATGTAGCCATCTATTTCTCTCCTATCTCATGCCCAGTGTGTCAACAAAGCCCATTGACCTCCCTTCTCATGGATGCACACATCCTGTTGGTTGTGTCCTTGGAAAACCCTAATCCAGGAAGGGAGGGAGTTTTAAAAATTAATTCTGGTCTCCCAAATAGAGAGCACATGTGGGCAATTTGTCACAAACACTCCTATAGCACTTACTATAAATGAGTCATTGATCTAAACACGTGACAAATATCTAAATCACTATACCAAGCCTGGATTGATGAACTCCCAGCAAGAAACAAATAATGTGGTCTAACTAAGTAATGAAGTGGATTAAGGAAGGGTCTCTCTCTAAAGGGGAATATGGTCAAACGAAGCCAGCAAAGGTTCCGAAGCTCCCCACCCCCACCCCCCAGCTCACTAAATGGAATGAAAAGGAAGCAGATTCTCGATCCAAGAGAAATTGCTGTAGAGTAGGGGCCTGGGTCATGTGACCTTTAGAAAGACAGGCAGACCCTATCAACCCAGAGTCTGATATGGAGAGAGATGGGACAGTTAATTACTGTGTCACCACCTCTTAGCCCCATGCTACCTCTTGACAATGACTTTTATTAATTAAACTCTGCCAGAACCCGGAGAGCAAGACAAGCAGTACTGATGTAGAGGCACAAAGGCCGTTTCCCTGGAGCAGCTGAGGTGGGGCGAGACGGATCTGCAAAGTGAGAACAGAACAGCTACCACCGTCACTGTGAGATAGGTACTGGGTTTATACCCTCTTTACTCATGAGAAAATGGAGGTGCAGAGAGGTTACCCTTACATGTCAGTAGTTTTGGAGCTGACAAAAAAAATGGAACTTACCAACACAATGATGGTATTTAAATCTATAGGTCTAGATAGGGTCGTCTTGGGAGTATTTGTTGTGTGATTTTTCCCAGAGGAGATGAGAACAAATGTTTACTCTGTTCAATGACAGACCCAAAGAAATGATTCTATTAAAGTCTAACTTAGAAAAACAATAGTTTATTGGGTTACTCACAGGAGTGTGGGTGAGGGATTACTTACGCTCATCAGCATAGGTAAGAACTCACAAAAGTTGTGGCTCAGCCTGCATGCAGATTGACAGGCCAGGAAAGCCTTCTTGTCTTAGTAGCCTTTTCTACTCATATCCCCTCAGAGATAGAGGGACCTTAGGAACCTTGAAAGCTCCGGGAACTTCCTGAGACTTGGGAGTTGTTTGCTGGCTGAGTCGTAAGGACCTATCCTCCAAGATGGGAAGTTTCAGTGTGGAGGACATTGCTACATAACACTGTTGGACAGAAAAGAGGGCCAGGGATTGAGCTCTAGTAAGCTGAAGTGTTCATAAATCAAAAGACAAGGAGGATCAAACAAAGGGAAGAGAGAGAGCGGTAAGAAGAAACAGAGTCCCCCAGAGAAAGAAGGAAACCATGCCCCAGGAAAGAGCAAAGGAGTAAAATTGGGTCTTAAGAAGTGATTTGGAAATTTTATTATGTCAGGGCTGCTAATGAACTCACTCCATAAAGAAAACCACTGAACAGGCAGAGGAGGAGGAGTCTGGTTGTAGAAGGCCGGGGACAAAGCTCACTGGTGATGTCGCCTGGGCAGCCAGGGTGACCTTTTCAGTACTGGAACACTCTGTGCTTTGCACATGTAGACTTTCACGATGCCCATAAACTTAGATGTGGGAAGATTACCATTATTGCTCATTCGCCGCATTAAAATTTTCTAAAGTCCTAACCTTTGCGGACTCTCCAGTCTTGTCACTCATTGCTTGAAGTCCGTTTACCCCTTCATTTCTGGAATGTGTTGGAGTGTGCAGGACACAAAAAAATGACTGTCAGCATCCCCTAAATGTGAGGGGGAGAAAATAATCTAACTCTATAGACTGAACAAAGGCATTAATGGTATGATAAATTTTATAACCATAAAGAAAAATTTTTCTGTAATAAGCACATTGAGACACTTCTATGTGAGACTTTACTACAGGCTATGAATCTGACTTCAGTCTACTTAAATGTTAGTTAATATTTAATGTCCATCCCAGGGCTGATCAAGGTTTGGGGGAACTAAACACAGGAAGAAGCTAAGCAATCAGTTTATTAATGATGCTGACTTACTTGGTGGCTCAGTCTATGTCATGTCAATAGGTTTGACATTAGCCAACCTATGATGTAACAATATAAAACTGTGGGCAGATCGCAAAACATTTCCACACAGAAATGTCACATATTCATTTGACCTATCAAACACTAATTAAGAATCTCTGGTTACAAGGCCCTGTCTAGTTGCAGAAGCACATCAAGTTTGAGAAACACAGGCCTCATTCAAACATGCAGGTACTTCTCCACTTTATTACCTAATGAGTGTCCTACATTCGGCCACTGAGTTTACCCCCGCTAACCCCATTATCTAGTTCTTCTTTACAATGTTAAGGGTGATGTCATCTATGGTTATGAGAAACAACAACTTTAGAAATTATGTTTACCTTTCTGTTTCTTCCTTGATGTGCCATCAAATGCCATCATCTTTGACTTCAAACACACAGAGAGCCTCACCAGGGACATTTCTGGACTGGCACCATTGCCTCTTGTCTAGATAACTTCAGTGGCTTTCCATCAGGACTTCTGCTGCAGTTCTTGTATCTTACAAGTCCCTGTCAATCAACAGTGGCTCCCTTGGCCTGATTCAGGGGGACAGTCTGTCTCTAAGAGACAAACTTGGGGAGGAGCCCATGGACCTTGGAAGCATGGACCTTTCCATAGATACCTGATGCCTAGCCTTGAAACAAGGACATAGAAGGCGTATGAACTTGGAACAAGCAGGATTCTCTAAAGCTTGAAGCCCAGCGCCAGACTCCACTCGGCAGAGCATATTCGTTTTCTGTCGCTGATGTAGCAAATCACATCAACCTTGTTAATACTCATCAAACAGCACACATTTTACAGTGCTGGGACCTGGAAGACAGAAATCAATGTCCCAGGGTCAGAAATCTGAATGGCAGCAAACCTTGATCCCGCCAGCATCTCTACAGGGGGAATAATTCCTATCAAACTTTTCCAGTTTTCTAGGTGGTGTTCCTTGGTTCGTGACTCCTCCCTCACAGTGGCCACATTGCCCTCTTCCGCAGTCCGATCGCTTGTGTGTTTGTCTTGTGAAGATGCAGTGGTTGCACTTAAGTTCTGGCTAGGAAATTCTTAATACTGTCTCCATTCCAGGGTCCTTAATCACTTCTGTGAAGCCTTTGCCTTCTAAGTAACAGATAGAGCCTTTGAGAGCAGTGCCAAGGTTCTAGCCTGAGGCCCAGAAACATGGCAGACAAAAGGGAAAAGCAACCCAGGAGAGTCACGCCCCCCACCCCCCGCCCGAGATGTCAGACAGTTAAAGAGCAAGTGCCAAGTGTGGAAAGTACTGAGAAAACAAGTGAACCTAGGACTGGGAAGTGTTCCGTTAGAAACATGGCGGAGACAGGGGAGCCATGGTCAGCAAGATAGAGTCTGAGACTGGGTACAGTAAGGAGGGACACATCACCCTCCCCCACCCACCCCCACCCCTCGTGAATATAGTGTTCTCCCTCTCTCTCTCTCTCTCTCTCTCTCTCTCTCTCTCTCTGAAAGCCAAGAATTGAATATATTATTCAGCCGAGGAGGCAGCAATAATGTAGTTGAAAAAGACAAGAAAGATGCTTGATAGATGAGACTTGATTAGGAAGGAGGGGCTGTGAGGCACAGTGCAGGGAGTTGGTGGGGACACAGCTCCTCTGCTCTGCCAGGAGGCAAGGAGGGGATAATTGGTACTGAGAGATCTAAGTTTATAGGCGGTGGGAGTAAGTTCACAGAGTTCCTACCTGACAATCTCCATTTGTCTGAAGGAGGAGTGCCAGCTAAGAGATGATTGTAAGAAGCCTCACGAACCTAAGCTGATGAGTTTTGGAACAAAGCCGGGTACTTGCTGATGCCGCAAACACTTGATCCAAGTTAAAGATCAGAGCAGGTGTAGTGAGGATGTCGAGCACCCACAATCCTCAGAGGCTGTCGCTGGGGATGCAGGATGGCACAAACACTTTGGAAGACGATTTGGTGGTTTCTTAAGAGATAAAACATCCTCTCACCACATAATCAAAAAATTTTTAAAAGAAGTGAAAGTATGTGTTCATATAAAGGCATGGATATAAATGGTCACAGTAGTTGGGTTTGTAAGAGCAAAAAACAAAACAAAACAAAAACAAAAGCAAGTTACTCAAATATTCATCAACAAGTGAGTAGTAAATTGGGGGTCCACCCATCTGACTGGACAATGCTCAGAAGAGAGAGGAATGAATTAGTGATCTATGCAATGTGCATAATGAATCTCCAAATAGTTATGCTGCGTGATGGAGGCTAGACAAGAAGAGAAGAGTATACAACATGCAGAATTCTTGAAAATACATAGCCATAGAAACTAGATTACTGCCGAGATGGGCGTGCCGGGATGTGAAAAGGGGGAAGAGACTGAAAAGGTGTCTCGAAGGGAATTCTGAGACAGTGCACATTGTCATTATCTTAATCTTGATTGTTTCGTTGGGGCAGATTGTGCCTTCAGTGGTAGCGCATGCCTGTAATACCTCTAATGCCGTGTTTTTGAGGCTGGAACATTGGGCTTGCAAGTTCAAGGTCAGCCTGGGACACATAGCAGGTTCAAGGCCAGCGTTGGCTATACAGTATATCCTTCATTCATTATCCAAGGGCTTGGGCTGAAACTCTGTGGCTGAGCATTTACTTAATATATACAGAGCCTTGGCTTCAATCTCTGGTATTGCATAAAAATAGAAACTAGCATTCATTTTGCATCAATTGTAGCTCAGCAAATTCATACTAAGTAACTAATGGTTAGCAAAAGAAACACAGTATAATAGCATATGTATGAAAAAACTACAAATATGATACAGTTAATTAGTGAGATAAGGTGGTCCAGTCTCCTCAAACATATCCACCTGCTACCCATTAAAGGGTCCAGTGGGTAGTAGGATGGAGAGTGAACTGAAGTTGTTCTAAGTGGTGTGTAAGGTTCTGGTAAGGACCATAGGAGCCAATATGCGTTAGGTAAGCTGCCGTAACAAAGAGCCCACAGGCCCAGTGCTTCATGTTTGCGATATCTGGCTGCCGTCTCCAGACACCTTGGGTTACTGCACATCTGGATCTACCCTCACCTTGAGATCTTTGCAATTACCTTGACAAAGCAAAGAGGGCTAGATCAGTGGTTTCCACCCCGTGGGTCATGACCCCTTCAGGGGTCACATATCAGATATCCTGTGTATCGGGTATTACATTGTGATTCATAACAGTAGCAAGTTGCAGGGATGAAGTAGCAACAAAGTAACTTTGTGGTTGGGAGTCACTGCAATATGAGGAATTAAAGAGTCACAGCATTAGGGAGGCCGAGAGCCACTGCCCTAGAGGGGGTCCTGCCAGTAACTAAGTCCTTAGGCCATAAACTGTATTCCTGCTCTCAGCTCAGCATGTAGGACTAGTCCCACGGCTCCACCTGGGGACTAGGGTAATAAGCAGGGTCTCAAAAAGAAAGATATAGAAGTGAATGGGTCTGATATTTGACCACATCATTTTTGCCTTCCCTAAATGAACATCAAGATGCAAACAGAGAAGAGAGTCTGGAAACTCCAAACTCAAAGATTCGAATATTATTTAAGACTAAACAGACGCTTGTATTCTTTTAGTAAAACTTATGTAATGGGCTTGTTTAGCATTTTCAGTTAGCAAAGCATGGTGTTAAAAAAAATGTCAAAAACTGATGCAAAGAAAGTGTTAAAAGGAGGAGCTTGGTTTCCTAACTTTTGCCAAGCACTGTCCCTTATCATGGACTGCCTGGGGAGTGGGGTGCCCAGTAGCGATACCCAACAGGTGTGCAGCTGGGGTTTTGTGGATATATCAATGGGGGCAACTCTGATGACTGATGTTGGTCAGAAGTTCTGGAAATGTGTGAGTGATATCAGTAAGTATACCAAGTCCTTTAGGGGCAGAGTAAGGATCAGTGTCAAGTCACCATTAAAGACAGTTGGAGGAAGGAAGTCATGGCAATGGCTGTGACTTGTGGCTTCAACGTGTGTGTGTGTGTGTGTATGTGTGTGTGTTTATACATGTATATGATGTATATGCATATGTATATGATGTATATATGTATGTGTGTATATGTTATATGTATATATTAGATCATATTTAGAAGCTGAGTGAGGCTGTTTAAATGGTGTGTGTGTGAGAGAGAGAGAGAGAGAGACAGACAGACAGACAGACATAGAGGACAACCTCAGCTGTCATTCCTCAGATTCCAAGACAAGGCTCTCATTAACTCGGAAGCTGTCAATCAGCTGGCCCATCACAGAGCGCCTCTCCAGCTCCGTGCTCCAACACCCTGCTCCTTTTTTTTAGATGTTTATAAATATTTGTTAAAGGTTTTGAACTCAGTCCTATGCTTGTCAGGTAAGTTACCTCCTCAATCTTGAATTGTTCGTTTTCTGAAGCCACAAAGGTTTCAAGAATTTCAGTCCAAACCATAACTTTTCTTCACCCTGGATGAGCCTGTTCCAAAGTTGCTGTAAGGACTGGGTGAGCTTATGAGACTAGAAGGGCGCTTGACCGGAGGCAGCACAGCATCTGTTGTTACCAAGGAGATGATACAGTTGTAACAGTTCACAGGATCTGGATCTTTACAGTCTTAAGTACACGTTTTCATTTTTCAGGTTCCTCCCCCCAACATTGTACTCCAAGCATTTCTCATGTGTTTCCTGTTTTTAGTAGCTTGCAAGTCTCAAACTTTGCCATCGTAATACTTTAGTTGCTGCCTTAAAATATCTTTCTAATAATCTTTTTAAAATTATTATAATTTGTTTATTAATCACTTAAGTGGGTGCTATAGTGCACATGTGTAGGCCAGAGAGCAGGTTTTGAAAGTCAGTTCTCTCCTTTCACCGTGTGGGTCTTGGGGATCAAACCCCACCGTGCCTGGCAGCAGGTGTCTTGATTTGCAGAGCCCTTCTGATCCCCAGAGCATAACAATGTTTAAAGCTGTATCTCTGAGACAGGAATTCATAACAATATTGCAGCCATTTTCCCAATGGGCTGAAACTAAAGTGTACATATTTACTGTCATCCACTTGTTAATAAATCTCCCAACAAACTGTTTACACTTAGTAATAATATTAGCATCCTCGCCTCTGCTTTCCGGAGACAAGAATCATTGTATAGTAACAAAATAAAAACCATCCTCTTCACATATAGATCTCTGTTCCTCTGTCACAGACAGGAAGGCAGGCAAGCAGGCAGGTCAACAGACAGACACACAGACACATACATTTCTATCTCTGTTTCTTTAGCAAAAACAGGCAGACAGACACAAACACACATGCACGTATGCACACACAGGCCATGTACTTGGGAGTCATTGCTACTTACCAAACCTGCTCACTGGGATATACTACACTCCTAGGAGGTTTGTATTCAGGTGTACTCTGAAAAGAAAATGGATCACTCCCTTAAACAATGCAGCTTCGAGAAAGAAACTGTTTAGTACAAACTCCACAGTACACAGAAGCAGTCTAGCATGCCCAGCTTGGGCATTGGCATTGACTCTGGGTTCTCCAATGGCACGAAGAGGCAAGAGTCCTCTCATGGCCTCTCTGTGTTCAATCACTCATCAGCCCCTGGCTGTAGGATTAGGGAGGCTGTCTCTACCTGGGTGTGCAGGTAATAGCTCTCCTCCCTTACCCCCTACTGTCTATTAAGTTATGTCACAGTGTAACCAAAGCCAACAATGATTACAGCCCCTTGGGTGTTACTGTAATATTGGAGTCTGCTCTGTGTTAAAAGAATAATTGCTCCCTTAGTTTTTTTAGATTGCTGTTATTAATAGAGCCCAGAGTAAGTGAGCATGACGCAGTACTCTTTCTTTTACTGGAAGGTTATTAAATGCCTGTTTTGTAAACACTGCACACACAAAGGTAATTATGAAAACGAAGGCAGAATTAATAACGATGAAAGGAACATTTGTTTTAGTCCATCTCAACAAATCTCATTTTCACTGCTGTGGACCCACATCCACTTTATTACTGAAACAGCTGACAGCTGATAGTGTTATCTTTTATTGCTGAGGCATTTAATCCCTGTGTGACAGATGTCACCGGCACAGCTGGTACCAAGCTAGCAGAACTTTGCATAGCATGCAGAGTGCATGTGATAACCACCCTGCCTGGGCTTGTAGACGATACTCAATTTCAAGGGGTCTGTGGCTGATTGGAACCCTGTCCCTTTCCGTGTAGGTATCACTTTCCTCGCCCAGGAAGGTAGCTAGCTACATCTGCTGGGGAGTTGTGCTGTAGCAACAGAGATAGGAAAACAGGAACAGAGAGGGCTTTAGAATCATCTTGTAGAGTTTCTTTGGGTTTCATTGAGTTGGGGTTTCAAAAGAGGTTGGTGAGAAGTCTTAGTCAAGATTCCATAGCTTGTGGATAGCTAGAGTTCAGTTTACCCAGAGTTCCTGGTTTTGCTAACCAGTCACATGAAATGTTTAATAGGTCTATGTTTCAAACAGGCCCAGGAACACTCCTACCTATCTGTAGATCTCTCTCCACCTTCTTCTGCTCTCTGCTTCCTTACCTCTTGGGAAAGCTGGGTAGGATTTCACAGCAGACATGGTGCCCACCTGAGACAGGGGTAGCTCCCATGTCTAACCCTTGGCAAGCAGAGGTTAGTGGAGCTGCTGGCAAAGTCGGGAACTCTCTCTCTCCAGAAGTGCAAAACCAAGGATCAGAGTAGATGGTCGTGAGATGCCAAAGACCAAGTTGTCTGACGTGGTGAGCGAAACTTAACATCTGTCCATCTTAGTCCTGCTTCTCAGCCTCTGGAACTGGGGCTTGGTCCAAGTCTTTATCTCTGTCTCAGTCAGTGCCTGAGTGCTTAAACAATAATGCCGTGCAGTTAGATACCTCAGGACATTCAGGTAAAGCTTTTTAACCTCAAGAGCAAGAGTTTACTGCCTCTCCCAACTTAGTTTAGAGTAGATGAATAAGTAAAGTGAAAGACAAAAAAAAATGTAAGGGAGGACCTCTCTATCAAGTATGTGAAGCAGAGAGGACTTCCCAGTGAATAAAACCACACAGTACAAAAGAAATTCAGGTATAGTCAAACCCCATGGTAAACAAAATCCAAAGACAAAGAACATAGCGAAGTTTATCAAATACAGTTCATACATTTAAATACACTAACAGTATATGGCACAGTTATGCACATACATTTTTTTCAAATTAAGAAAATTATAACTCCATAAGAAAATTGACAAACATATAAAGGGGTTTTATCAAAAAAAAAAAAAAAAAAAAAAAAAAAAAAACTCAGCCAACTCTTTTCAGCCCTGTGGGGTGTGAACACTTGTAGAAACCTATCTCATGGGAGGAGGCTCTTCCTAATGATGTAGTTGGCTTTTCTTGTGCTCAAACTCCTAACCCTTGGCATTAGAGGAAGTTTTGAGAACCATGTTGGGGTAAGAACAGAGCACTCCTTCAAGGCGCTGGGTCGCAGTCATGAGACATCAGGGCAAGAGAGGAAGGACACTCAGCCCCAGCTCTATACCAATGCCCTGCTCTTTCCACCACCCTGTTCTCTAAAATGATCACTGGCTATCTTCAGAGTGGGGGGGGGGGGTTCACCAGGACCAAGACTCTCTTAAAATTCAGAGCATCTTCTAAGAAGCAGTTTTACAGCAAAGCGTTTGTAGATAAGGAAGGATGTGATTTCTAGTAGACCACGATTGGTACACTGGGAGTAATGCTTTAACCTTCCACTGAAAGGCTGTGAGACTTCAAGGAGGCCCAAAGGCATCAGTTCAAACATCAGCAGAATGAGAAGTTGGGCCCAAGATGAACTGAGTGAGAGTTTTCTTTCCTCGGGTGATGGGCCAGTGCCCTATCCATGGTGGGGTAGAGGAGATGCTGTGCTACCCAGCCCTCGTTGACCCCTCAGGATCTCAGGTGCCCTTTGCTTCAGTATCTCCGGAGGAGGTTCATCATACCCAGAGGATGTCTTGTGCTTCCTGGCTTTGATGGAGGTGGAGGTGCTTTAAGGTGTGGTGAATTTCATACCTTTGCCAGTGCTTTCCTTCCCAGATTCCTACCACATGGAAGGAGGATGAGGGAGTATTTTGTTTTTATCAGCAACTCTGCCTGCATATTCTGTAGCTTCTCGTGGCCCCTAGAATAAGCCAACGCCTTAGCTTGACCAGCCATTTGTAATCTGATCCCTGCAATCTCTTCAGATCGATCCCCTCCATCGTCATGCCCGGTGGCCTACACGTTTGGAACATGCTAGCTTTCATCAGCCTACAAGACTGTGTGCATCCACTGTTAGCTATGGCCTCATCCGGTTTGTTTGTATTTTCCCTTCTGTTCCTCCATTCGTCCTAATAGGTGGCTCCTCAGTGTCTCGGCTCCCACCATCTTCCTCCGTACTTGGGTTTCACTCCCCACATCCCTCTACGCCAAGCCAACTTAGTTCTCCATGAGACTTTCCTCTAAGTGCCCTGAGCATCCTCAAGTCTGGTACTCTTCATCACTTATGAGAATCATTTCTATAAATTGATTTTCTCCATAAGAGACTTTATTTTAAAGAACCCTGTTATCTGATTACCTCTAAAAGGTTTAGGAAGTCTTGTATATAAAAGATACCCAAGGGGGCTAGTGAGATGGCTCAGCGGTTACAATCATTGACCGCTCTTCCAGAGGTCCTGAGTTCAATTCGCAGCAACCACATGGTGACTCACAACCATTTGTAATGGGAACTGATGCCCTTTCCTTGTGTGTCTCAAGAGTGTGACAGTGTACTCACATAAAATAAATACATCTTTTTAAAAAGATTTTTTACAAAGTACCCAAAACATACATGTCAAATGAGAGTTAAAAATACCACCTCCACTCAAATCCTACCATACCCTGTACACCCCCATCCCAGTAATGAAAAGTCTGGGTTGCTGGAGGCAAAGTGAGTAAGTAACCCCATTGGAAAGCCCTAGAAACCATGAGTATTTCAGGCTCTACTACTTGAATAAATATATACCACAGACCTAGCAACTGCCCAGGAGACCGTTTACATGCAGAGCCCAGCACAGCCATGCTCCTTACATCTTCAAAGCAGCCACTGTTTCCACACACACAAAAATTTATTTTTCCCATTAGAATTAACTAAAAGACTCCACACTGATTTCTTAAATGTAATTTGAAACTCAATTGGCTTTGAAAAAAATAAAGGAAATGCCTCTATCCAAACAATGATTTAAGATCCTATTTTGCATCTCCCTTGACAGGGGAGGTCATCTTATCCCATTTTGCTGTAACATCAACCAAGCCTACTGCAGTGAGCCATTGGTGTCCAATGGTTATTCTGGTGAATTTTTGCCCAGCATTACCTAGTTCCCTCTGTGATCTCATGGATGTTTGCTTTACAGAATCTTGTCCTCCCTTCCTAGAAGTTCATCACAAACCTCCACATGTGTCCACTGCAGGAACTACGGTCAAGAGAGAAAGGTTGGGAACATGCTGCCTGCATGCCCAGATCCATTCTGCGCATACTCTTGGCCCACCTACGGGTCCTCATCTTCCTATTCATTAGGTAAACTTTTGATATTCCTCCAGTGTAGACGTTTCATGCATAAGATATTCAAATGGTTTCTGTTTCATATGAAGAACTGTAGCTGTCTGTGTTCTCATGGTAATCATGTTATCCAAAAACCTACTTGCTGGGTCCCTTACATAAGACACTAAGGGACCTTGCCCCCAGTTGGCTCTGATTGGTAAATAAAGATGCCGTTAGTCAATGGCTGGGCAGGGCAGATAGAGGTGGGACTTTTAGGGTTCCGTGCTAGGGATTAACAGGAGAAGAAAGTGGTAGATCCACCATGACAAATGAAGGAGAATGAAGATACCTCACCCAAGAAGGTATAGCTGCCCGGTAGGAGCCGTGGAAGAGTGGCCCCAAGAGAGGCCCCCAACTGGATCTAGGCCATCAAAAATGGAATATAGGTTTTAGTAAATAATGACTTGGGAACATCTGAGGGGTGGATTAGCCAATTGGAGGTTTAGAAGTGGCCCAGTCACTGAGCTGTTTAAGGCGTATGAAAATATAAAGGCTGTGTGTGTGTGTGTGTGTGTGTGTGTGTGTGTATTTCATTCGGGAACCCGGAACATTGGGGCCCGTAGTGAGGAACGAGCCTCCATAGGGATCCACTGAGTAGTGAGATTGGGCACTACTGCAAAGAACCAAGGCACAGACTCAGATTCATGTGTGAAGATGTTTTAAAGTTCTAAGATGTCGTGTGTTCCATACTGATTGATATCCAGAGAGAGAGATATGGAAGAGACAGAGAAAGACAGAAAGAGAAAAAGATGCAAATCTATCAACATGCATGGGATGTAGGTTAAAACCAAACAATTACTTGTAAAGGGCAAAATATTGAAAAAAAAACAATAAATTTTGACTCTCAAAGACAGATCTGTGCTTCATTTTTTTTTCTAATATTCTCTTTAAAATCATGCATGATGCAGTGTATTAATAACCGAACTTGTAGTGGAGAAAGCATAATTTTAGGGGAGGGAATCCAGCCTTAGTATTAAGACAATGCAGCAGAGTGACCTACTTCCAGTTACAAATGCAGTCCTGGCCTCTTTGTTCCAAATTTCTAGTTCAATTTCCTGCCAGAGTTCTTAATGCACAGTAGCAAGGTCAGCTCTTAATCAACTCGTAATCGCCATAGCGTGGAACGGCAATGGCGTGGGCTCTGGCCATCATCTCCTTGTGAGCATTCCCACTGCCACACATTTCAGAAGGAAGGATGAGTCACTCCAATACAGGCTTGCTGGTGGGGAGAGACAAAAGGCCCGCGAGAACCCCGAAGCTATGCCCATGGTAGCCTGCGGGAGTGAAAGGCCAGCTCTGATCCACAGAGGGTTTGTAAACGCTTAAGAAGAACATTTCCTTCTTTCAGGTTGATTCATTCTAAATTAAGAATTCATTTGGAAATTGAAAAAGACAAAGAAAGCTCCAGCCTACTGTTGTGCTTAAGAACAAACAGGACAATGGTAGGGAAGACCTTCACTGACTATCTGTCCTCTGGGCTTAATTCATTCTAATGAGCATGAAGCTGGAGGTCGAAAGGACCTCTCTTTCCATGTATGTTGGTGAAAAGACCTTTCTTTCTATGTATTATTGATGTACTGTTGCTGCTCTAAGAAACCACTCTAATTTCAGTGACATTAAAAACCACAGGAAACTCAGGCCAGACAACCTGAGTTCAACCCTACATTCTGGAAGCAGAGAGCCAACTAATACAGTTGTCCTCTGACTTGTGCATGGCTACAATGGCATGTGAATGTGCACACACATATGCAGTGGATAAAATGTGAAACACACACACACACCATGCCCATCCTCCTCCGTGCCTTCCATCCAGACTCTGATCCTCCTGCCTCCTCTTACAAAGATCCTTATGATTTCTTTCCACCTGTGTAAGTAATCCAGGACATTCTTCCCACAGTAGGGTCCTTCACATTTGCACCATCCATCTTGACATCTATGGTAGTTGTCACCAGTCCCAAGAATTGGGATATGGACAATTTAGAGAGACAGAGGGCATTATTTAACCTGTAAGTCCATGGGATGGAGCTCTATTTCTGGGTATAACTAAGGAATACTACTGAAAATATAGAGATAATAAAGACACTAGTACCTGATATGTGTCACAGAACGGCACAGAAATATCTCCAAATTAGAGATTACTCATCTTTGACTACCTCTGTTGATTTTCTTGACAAAGACAAACATTTAAAATAAATTCACCTTCCATCTTGTAACTGTAACTGTAATTTTTTCAATGCCTATTTTTAATGATGGTTCTTACATGCTTTAATCTCCCATTTAGCCCACCACCCTCCAGAGGTAGAGGGAAAGAAGGGATACAGGAAAGTGGCCCTGTTTAGAAATGGTCCTTTGGAGCAACTCCCATCTGTGTTGTCTGGAAATCAGCAGTTCTGGTCACAGGTCAGCAGGGGTAGCTTGATCCACCTGCAAACACTTCATGGATACGCCAGCAGTCCGGTTCGGTAGAGTTGGAATAGCAATGTGAATCAGCAGTCGTGGGATTACCTAGCAGAGACAGCCAGGCCTCAGCCTCAGCACAAGTCAGCAGGAGGGACCAGGAGGAACCCCAGGAGAAGCTCTTGGCTGTGCCTTTCAGGGAAGCTAAGACCAGTGAGGACTCGAGACCCACAAGCACTGCACAGCTGGCTCTGTAAGCAAGCAGAGCTCGGGCTCCATCACTGTCCTTGAGTCCTGCTTACACTCTCCAAACATCACGTGTCCTCCACGGGTCTTGCCTCAGCACGTGCGTCTGCCGTAGTCTTTCACCTGTGTCCCCTTCAAGAAAACATTCCTTCACATCTTTGTCCATCAAAACACCGCACAGCACAGCTGACTTTCCCAAGATCGCTTAGGTTTCTACTACACATCCCCTTTTCTGTTTAAGAATTGTCCTTTTCTCTAACATTAACAACCTCCACGTAGAAATAATTATAAGAGCTATCACATTTTCATAAGTGGCTTATGTACAATAGAGTCAAATAATAGTCTAACAAAACAACCTTAAATTTTTATCAATATACAATGAAAAACCCTAAATAGCTATCAATATACAATAATTCAAACAGGATTAGAGGTTCAGACCATTATCATCAAGGTGGGAACATGGCAGCATCCAGGCAGGCATGGTACAGGCAGAGCTGAGAGTTCTACATCTTCATCTGAAGGCTGCTGGTGGAAGACTCAATTCCAGGCAGCTAGGATAAGGGTCTTAAAGTCCACGCCCATGGTGACACACCTACTCCAACAGGGCCTTCTAATAGCGCCACTCCCTAGGCTGAGCACATACAGGTCATCACATACAGTAATTAAACAGAAACCTTAAATTCCTATTAATATATAATAATTAAACAAAAACTTAAATTCCATTAATATATAGTAATTAAACAAAACCACATTTCTATCAACATCTATTAATATAGAATATTTAAATAAAACCTTAACTATTAAGATAGAATAATTAAACCCAAAAAACTTATATTTCTATCAATAGGGAATATGATAATTAAACAAAACATACCATCCTAAATGATAACAACCATAACAATACTAAGTGACCAAAACCATCGCCCCAAGTTAAAAGATTGGGACAATGGTCTTTATATATTTGTGTGTGTGTGTGTGTGTGTGTGTATTTGTTTCCTGATGAATTGGGGTAAAGAATTCCTGTTTCGGGTCCCCAAGGGAGAAATGATTAGTCTGAGTAAAGCTGTAGCATGTATTGCCCAGTCTCTGTTTCTGTCCAGTCTCCATATTGTCTGTCCAGTCTCTGTATTGTCCATCTCTTTGTGATAGATCACTTGGACTAGCCCTTTTGAAGCTGATTTGTATGGTTTTTTTTTTTTTGAGGAATCAGTAATTGAGACAGTCTGTGAATTATTTGGGCCATTTGCTTTGTGAAGACATCCACGTGTCAGGTTACAAGAGGTTTTCCTTGGTCCCGTCTGACTTTTATAAGTTTTGTTGGTAACCGTATTTTTCATTCCCTGCAGATACACAAGCATGCCCAGGCCCCCATCTTAACACTCTCGCAGGTTTCCAGTCTGACATCAGCACGGCCTTACAGTCTACTGGTTGGCCTACTTCCTCCGGTTTTTTCTATAACCCGGTGTCTCTCAGCTGTTCCTTTTTCACTAACATTAAGGAAATTGAGAGTTAGTGACACATTATTTACTCTGTCTCTGAGAGTTTTTGCTCTCCCTTTTTGTTTAATAAGCATCTCTTTTAGGGCACAATTGGCTCTTTCTATAATTGCTTGTCCTTTGGGATTTTGTGAGGTAGACCAGTAACATGCTTTGTAATAGGCAAAGAATTGCTTCATCTTATTAGATACATATGCGAGAGCATTGTCTGTTTTAATTTGTGCAGGCATCCCCATAATTGCCAGTAGTTCCACTAAGTGTGTAATCACACAATCAGCCTTTTCAGAACTTAAAGCAGTTGCCCACCGAAACCCTGAGTACCTGTCGATGGTATGGTGGATATATCTTTGTTGTCCATATTCTGCAAAATGGAAAACATCCATCTGCCGATTGTCATTTACTTTGACACCTCTAGGGTTACTACCAGCAGGTAACGGAGTTTTGTTTGCATTTACTATATTCCCTATAGACCCCTGTGTTTGAACATGTGGTCTCTAGCAGGTGATACTGTCTTGGGAAGCTGGAATCTAGCTTTATGGGGGTGTGTTCTAGCTCTAGGAAGCAGTTTTCTAGCCTGGCATTGGAGGTAGGGTGACCACCATTGCAGTGTGAGCACACACTAACATGGTACACCACTCCTGCCACCATGCCTTCCCTGTTCCCTCAGAGCGTGAACCAAAATGAACCCTGTGTGGCTTCTGGTTGGGCACTTGGTAGCAATGGCTGCAGAGTAGCTAAGACAGTCCTTTGGGGCAGGTGTGCGCTCTTCTCTCATCAATCCATGTCCCGCTCTGACCTCACGAGGAGCCACTGTGATAAATGTAATTATAATATACTGCCTAGGGCTGGTTATTGTCCTTCTAGTGTGGAGAGTGGTTTGGTGGTTATTTGTGAGACTTGGACTTTGGTGAAAATTTTGGACTAGGATACTCATGAAGTTTTGAGCTTGTATGTTGGTGGAGTTTATGATTCAGATGCTGGTGGAGTTTTTGACTCAGATGCTGGTGGAGTTTTTGACTTGAATGCTGGTGGAGTTTTGGATTTGGATGTTGGTAGAGTTTGGGACTTGTACACTGGTGGAGTTTTGGACTCAGATGCTGGTGGAGTTTTGGACTCAGATGCTGGTGGAGTTTTGGACTCAGATGCTGGTGGAGTTTTGGACTCAGATGCTGGTGGAGTTTTGGACTCAGATGCTGGTGGAGTTTTGGACTCAGATGCTGGTGGAGTTTTGGACTCAGATGCTGGTGGAGTTTTGGACTCAGATGCTGGTGGAGTTTTGGGCTTGGATACTGCTGGAGTTTTGGGCTTGGATACTGCTGGAGTTTTGGGCTTGGATACTGCTGGAGTTTTGGGTTTGGATGCTGGTGATCCTGCTTGGACTTTGACACAGTGGGCTCTTTTCTCACTTTACTGCTCATAGTTTTCAGGTACTGGTTTTAGTTTTTCATTTGCATTTTTTTTAGTTTGTCTTAGATTTTAGATTTTTATTTTTATATATTTTAAATTTTCTTATCTTCAATTTGTTTTTAGATTTTTATTTTTATATATTTTAAATTTTCTTCAATATTTATCTTCAATTTGTCTTTTTCTGCCTACTCACTTTCTTTGCCTTTTTTTTTACATTTAAAGTTTTTGTTAATAAAAATTAAGCATACAAAGTAAGATGTTTCACTGAGACGTCTCTGTATACACACATAATGTGCTTTGATACTATTCTACTCTAAGATCCTGAACCCCCTCGTCTTTCTCCTTCTCTAACCAACCCCTCTGACCTCAGGCCCCTTCCCTACCTGTGCCTCAGCACTTGAGAGTCAATATCTTTGTGGGACTGGCTTGTTAAACACAACAGCGCAATTTCCAGATCCGTGTTCTTTTTAAATGGCAATCGCACTCTTCAGCTGAGCATGTGATGCTTGGCCTTCCATTTCTATGCATTTTGTCAATCAGTTGGTGGGTGTTACAGCCCTGGTGTGACTGGATGGACCCATCTTGACCAGGAAGTGTGGTCCTTTTAAGTGCTGTTGGATTCTGGGGAAGGTATTATGCACTCTGACCAAGGATTCTCATGTCTGTGTTCATGGTGTTCATTGTGTTTTCTCTCATTATTATACTCACCTGGCTTCAGTATCTGAGCACTAGAGGCTCAAAGGATGATTCTGGAAGCCTCTCTCCTCTTTCTATGTTATGGAATAGTTTGAGAAGCATTGATGTGGGCTTTTCCTTAAAGACTTGATAGAGATCTCCAATGAGCTTGCTTGGTTTGGCCTTTTTTGTAGTTATTACTGTTAAGAGATTCCTTTAGATTACTATTTCAAATTCGTTGCTTT
This sequence comes from Apodemus sylvaticus, assembly GCF_947179515.1. NCBI lineage: Eukaryota > Metazoa > Chordata > Mammalia > Rodentia > Muridae > Apodemus > Apodemus sylvaticus. The sequence continues at coordinate 44,117,314 of NC_067490.1, read as the reverse complement.
TTTTGTTTTAAATTGGCTCATGAGAATTTTACATATTTATCCCTGCCCCTAACTCCTCCCAGAGTGTCCACACCCCTTTCCCTACTATCCTGGTTCGAGTCTTTTTGTTTTGTTTTGTTTTATTTTGGGCCATTGAAGTACAGTGACTGTTGTCCTCATACCCTTAGATGTGTGGCCTTCTGCTGAAGAGTGGTCTGTCCAACCTGGACATGCCCTGTAAATGTGTTCTCTCTGTCCTGGCAACTATCAAATGGGACTAGCTCATCAGCTAGGTGTGTGGCTTCTTGTCTACCTCCCAGCTTCATGCTGAGACTTCGACTGACTTGAGCCTGAGCAGGTCTCAATGCTGTGAGTTCATGTGTGCAACTGCCCTATGGTGCCCAGAAAACACTGCTCCCTGTTACCACCCACTGCCTCTGGCTCTGACAGTCTTTCAGTTTAGATGTTTTCTATCTTCTTAGTTTACTTTTGATAATTTAATGTGTGTCTAGAGGTTTATCCATTTCTTCTAGATTTTTCCAATCACTGGAACATTTTTAAAACATTCCCTAGTGATTGCTTGATGTCTGGATTTCAGTTGTATCTCTGATATACTGCCTTATTTTTTTCTCTAATATTATTGTGTATCCACCTCTTTCTATTAGTTATTTTGGTTAAGCTTGCATCAGTTATATTTATCTTTAAAATAAAGAAGTCTTTGTTACTGTGGTGGTTTGAATATGCTTGGCCCAGGGAGTGGCACTATTTTAAGAGGTGTCCCCTTGTTGGAGGAAGTATGTCACTGTGGGGGTGGGACTTGAGGTCCTCCTCCTAGAAGAGCCAGTCTTCTAGCGGCCTTCAGATGAAGATGTAGAACTCTCAGCTCTTCCTGCACCATGCCTGCCTGGATGCTGCTGTTTTACCATATTGATGATAGTGAACTGAACTCATGAACCTGTAAGTCATCCCTAACTAAATGCTGTCCTTATAAGAGTTACCATGGCCATGACATCTATTCAAAGCTATAAAATCCTAACTAAGACAGTTACATTGGTCTTTGTATTATTTTAGTTTCCATTTCATCACTTTGTGCTTTGAACTTGATTCTATTTCTTTTGGATTTGGCTTGTTGGCCTGCATTATTAGATTATTTGGGACACCTTTCTTTTTTACTGCAGGAATTTAAGGCTATAAACATTTCTCTTAGACCCACTTTTAATTCACTTTTATCTTGTATCACTAGTTGGTGTTGGACACTGACCATTTCTATCAACAAAGATGAAGAGGTGACAAGTGTGGCAGGACCTAAGGTCAACTCCTCTGGTGAAGATGCTCTAACGGATCATTATAAAATATTAATGACCCTTGGCCAACGAACATTCGGGGAAGTAAAACTGGCTAGCCATCTACTCACCCAAACAATGGTAGCAGTAAAAATTCTCCCCAAAGCAGGAAAAGCCCCCACATCAAATTAGAAGTTGAAATAATGAAATCCCTCCATCATCCCCATATTATTAAACTTTTGCACATAATCAATACCGTTAATAAAACATTTACATCATTTTGGAGCATGCTGTGGGGGGAGAGATGCTGGGCAGAATTGTGAATTTTGGCTACATACAGGAGAAGTCTCACAGGCTATTCAGGATTGTCCACAGAGATTTAAAGCCCAAAAACATTTTAGGAGACAGCAAAGGAAAAATAAAGCTTAGCGATTTTGGATTGGGCACCAAGCTGATCATGGGCCAGAAGCTAGGAACTTTCTGTGGGATTCTCCCTAACTGTCTTAGTTGGAGTTTTACTGCTGTGCACAGACACCATGATCAAAGCAAGACTTATAAATGACAACATTTAATTGGGGCTGGCTTACAGGTTCAGAAGTACAGTTCATTGTCCTCAAGGCAGAAGCATGGCAGCATCCAGGCAGGCATGGTGCAGGAGGAATTGAGAGTTCTACATCTTTATCCAAAGGAAGCCAGGAACAGACTGGGCATGCTCAGGCATCTAGGAGGAAGATCTCCAAGCCCATCCCCACAGTGACACACTTCCTCCAACAAGGCCACACCTTCTAATAGTGCCATTCCCTGGGCTGAGCATATATAAACCAACACACTGACTGTGCCCCCAGAACTCTTTGAAGGTAAAGGATAGGATGGCTTGGCAACTGATGTTTGGAGCTTGGGGATTGTGTTCTACTTTATGTTGAACAGATGCCTCCCTTCCCAAGGACTTACCTGTGAAGGAAGAAAGCAGAAAAACTTGGCAGGAAAGTACTCTTTAAGATTCAACCTGTCACCAGCTCTTTGGGATGTGATTGCTAAGTTGTTAACTGTAAACTGTGGACAAGGCCAACAGTACATGACATTGTGAGCTTTCAGTGGTTGAAGCATGACCACGAAGGTTCTCCCAGTTCCTTTAGAGGGAACACAGACAGCCACCCAGACCTAATGTAATGGCCATCATGGGTCTCATGGGATATAAGCAATGAAAGATAAGGCAAAATAATGGGAGAAAAAGGTTGACCAGGTGATGGCTACTTATTTGATGCTGATGCAACAGTCATCCTGGGAAGACAATCTAATTAAATACACACACACACACACACACACACACACACATCTAAGCCCAGACAGTGGCATCGAACCTTGAAACATACAGGGCCAAGCACGAAACAACAAACACCTATACGGAGAGAATCTAGTGTGCCTACCGTTCCCACCTTCAATTTGCCTACTCTACATGAAAGTCCTGAGAAGGGGGAAAAGACTACAGTGACGTACAGTATGCCCCCCACCCTGAACTGCTTAAACAAGAAGACAACTTCCATTAGCAAAATCTGCCCCCAGCTTGTCCACAAAGCTCTCTTCATGAGCAGCACCTGGGAGGAGACAGAGACCAGTGCCACCTCTGATGGAAGCTGTACCAGAGTGTCTTCATAGACTCATCACTAGAAGTCTACTCCGTCCAGTCATCCTCGGATGTATCCAAGCTGGCCCTAACAACTCAAAGAGCAAGGTGCCCTCAGGCGTTATGTTACCATGCCTCTGTGGAGGAAGCCCAGCGTAAGGACACCTACGTACCCAGTGAAGAACAACTCATCTCTCCCACAAACCTCACCTCAGGAGGACCTCATGGGACAGCTGCACAACATGACTACAGCTGGGTCAAAGGACATGACCTCACAGGATAGATCACCCCCATTCTCCTGCAAGGAGGTCTAGGGTAAGGGTCCCACCATACCAGAAAGGGTGTCAAGCCTGTCCTCCCCCAGACAAACCCCAGGGACACCTCTGTGGCACGTGTCACACTGTACCCAGGGTCCCCCTTAAAAGGCAGGTCTGGAAGATGCTGAAGAACGGGTTATAAAAGGCCTGGGAACCTTATGTTGCCAACTGCCATTCCAAAAGACCAAAATCAAAATCCTGGCCAAAAACAAAATCCTGGCTGTGAGTTAAAAGGGCTATGAGAGCAGCTGTGGTAACAGGTAGGTAAAGAAGCTACGATGCACTTCTACATAATGTCCTTTGCTTAAAAAAAAATTATCTACTATATGTGAATGGAGGTTAACTTGGCGGAGTCTGTTCTGTCTTGACACCGCATCTTTCCTGGGGAATGGATTAAGGTTCCCAGGGTTGGCAGCAAATGCCTTTACTCACTGGACTGTTTCCTGGAGTAAATGATATGCTTTGAAATAAATAATTATTAAAAAATGTATATTTTAGGGATTGGTGATAATATATGATCACACCCAAAATCCAATTCCACGACATCTTCCCTGAAGAACTTGACTATATGTAGACAGCAGCAGTGTTGGGCTAGGATGCTGGAGAAGGGCGGGGGAAGGAAGCAATGGAGCACTCAGGAGGAATCAACCTGAGGGCCCACGCCAGCACGGGGCCAGCACAGCCAAGCATAAGTCCCGAAGATCCCTACTAAGAGTTCCCTTTCTTGTGTCTGTTTTAGGTGCTCTTGGAGGCACTGTGTCCCCAGAAGATGACATCAGAGAGCAGACAGCAGCTTGCTGAGGATGTGGATGGGTACAGGAGAGAGCCAGGTAGGAATTTCATAGCTGGGTACCAGTGGGAAGCCATGTCTACATCACAAGCTGAAACTTAGAGCCCACTGTTCCCGTGTCCGCAGATGAACAGTGTGTTTCTGTGGGCGCTGGGCAGTGCCACAGGCTTCTCAGATCCCTTGGGACCTGAGGACCTAGCATGGATTCTGAGGCAGGCCTATGCTCATGGTTGTTCTGACTCTGCCCTCTAGGCGGGTTCCTGATGGCTGGTGGTTCCACAGTCGCACCAGGCAAGTGAGATGCCATGGAACTCAGAAATTCTGGAAACAAGGTACCATGGCATGCCGGTCATCATCAGGAAAACACGTCTCAGAGGACCTTCCGCGCGTGGTGAGATTCTCAGCTGCCTGTATCCAGAGGTGCCTGGGAACCATTAGAAGGGAGAATGGGCATTGGAAGCAGAGGAGGAACCCAGAGGAGTACCTGGCCTGCGTGAGTTTGTGTCCAAGACAACTATTGCTGACGAGAACGAAGCCAGACCCAGAGCAACGGGGAGTGCAGGGAGTGTCCTCTGGAGCTCATAAGAGAAGGTAGAGGGTGCATGAACAGGCCAGTCCATTGCTAATGGTGCAGCTCCCAAAACCACCCTGGCTTGCTAGACAGCCTGCTCCTGACCTCAGAGATGCAGAAGCCTTCACAACTCACCCCAGCACTAGTAATGGTGAGCCTACTTACTGCTTTGCAATCTGTGTCATCTAGATGTACTCATCCCTACTCTATATCTGGACAGACAGGGGCAAACACACACACACACACACACACACACTGACTCACATACACACGAACACACACAAACACACCTACTTCCGAATGTTCCCTTGTGTACAGTTGATGCTAAGGAAATTTGCTTGAAAGAGAGCGACTCTGCATCCTACACAAAGTGCTACTAGGAGTCCCTCAAAATCAGGTTTCTCTTGTCTCCACCCCCATCTGAAACTTTAACCACCTCTCTACTGCTCCACAGGAGCCACGCGAAGCCAGCAATGCCACACTTTACCCCAGAGCATCCAACCACATAACAATGGGGGGGCCCACCAATGGTGCTTTGAGTGGCGCCAAGGTGAAGCCTGGGGGTTTGACAATGGAATTCAGAGCTGGAGCTGGCTCCAAGCATGGCCCTGATAAGAACCCTGGACAAACAACTAAGGCCCTCAGGTCTGACAGCGAGGGCATCCCTTTGGGTGGCTTCTGGTCTCCTGCCACTTTCCACCACCTTCAGGGACTTAAGGGGTCGGATTCATACCCCTTCTTACTCCCACACTCTGGTACACCCTGCCTTTCTTATTTTCAACAGTATCTCACACAAAGATCCAAGCCTTTTGATTTCTGACACACTATAAGGATGTTGCTTTTGGTCCTCGGGCAGCAGGCTGAGAAAGTCGGGTGTCTTTGCTGCCTGTATGACCCTGTGCTGGGGTTACCAAAGGCCTCCTGGGACTATACTCAACAAGGGACAAAGCCTGAAGCTGGCTTCATCTGCATGGTGCATAGGGCAGGAGCTGCCCCTCAAGCCCTAACACACTGGAGGGAAGAGGGACATACAAGTGATTCTCTCTTGCTCAAGCCGTGGGAAAGCATGATTGGCTAACCAATCATGTTAGCCCTGATAACCAAGATAACCAAGTGGTAATCTTACCAAACCCCCTGTTTTCTGATCTCCTTGATGGAAGAGACTCCTGCTGATTGACTGAAGTAGCACCGTCAGCCAGATGGACTGGGAATAACAAGAGAAGAAAACTGTGTTTTGATCCCAGGAGCACCCAGCACCTTACCCTGACCCTTTGTGGTGTGAGAACACCATGAGGCAACTTGGAGAACTTCCTCACTGGGGTGCAGTTCTCTCTCCAGCAAGAGTCAAGTGACCAGGGTAAGAGCATCTCACTCACGTTCCCTCCATCCACCACCTCAACTCCTGTGTACACAGGGCAGGGAGAGTCAGCTGGTGTTACTGACTTCTCAGTCACCTAGGCATGGACACCATTTCTCCAGCAAGAAGTCTCAAGAAAGACTGCCATCTGCAAGAGCCAGACATACAAGACATATAGAACACACTGACAGACACTGTGTGTGAGTGTGAGTGTGTGTGTGTGAGAGAGAGACAGACAGACAGACAGAAAGACAGAGAGAGAGAAAGACAGAGAGAGAGAGAGAGAAAGACAGAGAGAGAGAGAGAAAGACAGAGAGAGAGAGAGAGAGAGAGAGAGAGAGAGAGAGAAATACCAGGAGAAGTTCTTGACTGTGTATCTCAATGAAATGAAGATCAGCAAAGACTCAGAGATGCGGCAAACATTCCACAGCTAGCCTATAACCAAGCCAAGCTCAGCCCCTATCACTGGCTATCAAGTCCTATTTATACCTTTCAGACATCACGTGTCCTCCATGGGTCTAGTCTCAGCACGTGTGTCTGTCTCGGCTGACGACACTCCGTCAATCAGCCCGAGTCTGAAGAAGCAGCGGCAAGAAACTGCAGCACACCACTAGAAGTTTTTTGGTGCATTTCTCTCTATGGAATCCTGATAAATGGAGCTCAACTACACAATGTAAGGTAGACCAATTTTCATTGATATTCCATGTCATTATCAAAGAATCCTTCATCACATATCTTTTCACATGCTTGCTTTAGCAGAAGCTCCTCTCTCCTGTGCCTGTTTCAGTGAAACGTTCCTTCACAAATCTGCCTTAGCCTTTCACACCTGTGTCCACTTCAGGAACACACTCCTTCACGTGTTTGCCCCAGCAAAACGCCTTCCAACACAACTCTCCAAAGAACCCTTAAGTTTCCACTTCATGTAACTATGCTTCCAATAGGATTTTTTTTTTAATGATAAAAATGTTCCAAGTACTTGATTTGATTAGCAATGAACTGGTCTTATTTGGGGGTCTAAGAATGTCTAACCCTCACTACCGTGCTCTAACTGCATGTCCTTTAATATGTCTGATTAATGTAGAGTTCTAGTCCTAATCCTTTCTCTGAAGGGGAACAGGGAGACCTAGGACAAGAGTAGGACTCCAGCTCAGAATCGCTGTTCAGCCCTAATAGGCAGGACCCGTTAAGATCACACCAGTGAGAAGGAATGGCTACAAACCTTCCAGCCAGAAGTCCTGCAGGCCTCTGTGAGCATCCGCTTCCCATTCTCAATGAGGAACATGAAGCTCCACCCACAGCCACATCCATCTTACAGTTCACAGTGTTGTAATAATAACATCATCTGATTTCCCAAGAGTGAGAAGTCTGTAGACTTATGAGGTTAAAGTCTGGGGCCTGCAGGATACATTGGCTAATTATTAGTGGGTCGAGTAACCATAGCAACAGCAAAAGTATGAGAATGGAGGAATGCACAGGACTGCATACATAGGAACACACTCACACACTCATGCACACTCACACAAACTCACACAATCTCTTATGCACACTCACTTATATACATACTCATATAAACATACATACACACTATCACACATTCTCATATACAAACATACTCAGTCTCTCTTGCACACTCACACATACACACTTATATGCATATACACACATACACACTTGCTTTTACACACTCTCAAACACTTATACACATACACACTCTCATACATGAACACTTACAATTCTCTCATACATTCTCTCTCTCTCTCTCTCTCTCTCTCTCTCTCTCTCTCTCTCTCTCGCTCTCTCTTTCTCTCTCTTTCTCTCTCTTGGGGACTTGATTTTGAGTTGATAATAAATACTCCAATATCCTTGATAATCCTCTAAGTAAGCAAAATGACTGATAACTGTTGCTCAAAGTTTGTTTTAAATCTCTGACTTAGAATGCAGCAAGCAAAGTATTGGACTGTTTTAGAAAGAATTTTCTAGTGAAGAAAACTGTTCCTTCTCTACTTGAAAGGACAAAAACCTGAAACATTTAGACCATGTGGCTTCCTATACTGGCTACTCTCTATGATGGAAATTGGCATGCAATGTTTTTTAATAAGTTCAGTTTTCATTAGTTTGCATTCCATGCATCCAGGATTTTAAATCCTGGAATGTCTATAATTCTCATCTTTCTATGATATTCTCTGCCAAGTAAAAGTCCTAGCACCAATCAGACATGCATGGTATCTGATTATTAAACATGTAGACAGTGTACTCTGAACTGCCTCACTGCAGGCAGGAGCTACCCAGGATGTGCGTGTTCCTAGTTTTGCTACTTTGTGTTGTGTGAGAGTATACGCTGTTCTTCATGCCTCCTCAACATTGGCTTCAGTGAATGTAGCTGAAAATTTAAAAAAAAAAAAAAAAGAATTTCTTCAAACATATTTAAAATTTAAGCTAGCTACCTCAGGTTGCCCAAGTTAATGAGAATTAATTCTTTTTCCCACATTAATTATATTTTAATTAAGTCACCAGCAGTGACTGAATAGTTCTACAATGATTCAAGCAACATGAAAATATTTTTAAAGGCACAATTACCTCTTAGAAGTGCAATTCAAAATGTGAGCTATATTTAAAAGCCTTCCTTTGTGTAATGCAGAGATCAAATGTCGTTTTCCATGGGGAAATGTTACGTGAGATATTAAATACCCAGCCCAAAGTATAAAGCTTTCATTGATACATTCCAATTATCCTCATGTTCCTCCCACAATCTTACCTCAAAACACTGAGATGGCAATTTTCATATTCTGTAAACCATGGCCATCATAGGCAACAATTGTGCAGACGCCAACACCGTCGTCTGTATATGTCTTGTGAATAGACAGAGACATGGGAACATTTGGGCAGAGCTGCAAACAGAGACACAGCTCTTGGAAGGGGCACCCAGGTTAGGGTCAGCATCTAGAATTTTCTAACGTGAAGTTGGTTCCTAGTTTTGTTACTTTGTGTTGAGAAGAATTTATAAATGGCAGCTGCATGTGGTTTGCACACTATCTAAGGAACAGTATTCAGTCCTCCCAAACTATTTATTTGAATTTTTCTAGTTAGAGGATTGGATGGTTCCAATAGCTTATGACTATATAGGAATTGATGGATAACTTTTATTTATTCAGGATTGGTTCTTTCGGTTCTGGTTTGAAAACCAGAAAGCGTGGTGAGGAGGCTCTGAGTCCGCTGGTGGAGTTGCCGGTGCATACACAAAGCCCTAGGTTTAAACCATCATTAAAACACGGCAGCTCACGCTTGCTGTTCTAACATTTAGAAGGTGGTAGGAAGATAGACAGGCTATACTGAGTTACATAGTGAGTCTGAGACCAGTCTGAACACAGGAGACCCTTGTCCACTCCCCCAAAATGAACCACTGATAAAATGATATTATATTATTATAGCTGACTATTCAGGGGGTGGAGACGGCTTAATATGGATGAGCCCAGGTGGGCCATAAGACGGTAGGTGATGCCGCTGAGTGACGGCACACAGAGGTCCCTTCCGGTCTTAGCTTTACTTTGTGTATTTGATATTTTTCATAATGAAAATGGAAAAGGAGAAATGGATGCATGCTGATGATAGCTGGAAGAAAATAGGGCCGATTACTAGCTTTGCTGGGTCACCTCAGCCCAACCACCTCAGATTGGCCCTTAGATAAACAGTGAAGGGATTTCTGTGTGAGTGTCCTGTGGTTTTTGTTTTTTTTCCCCGATCATCAGACCCCTCACTTGGTCAGAATTGATCATGATTCTGACTCTGGTTCCCTGTGAGACTAGGTGTGTAGGCACGAGCACACCCACACCTGCACTTTTAAAAATGTATAATTACACCCTTTCCTTGTTCCTGAGAGGATTTAAGATATTTGTGCCCATGTGAAATCAAACTTAAATAGTTTTGCCATTTAAAATTTCTCTCCCTAAAATAAAGCCCCATGAATATTTATTTTCCATTTGCATAAAAAAGGCAAACACCTTGTCATGAGACCCTTTTGTTCAGTCAGTGCACATCACTCAAGCTTGTGATGAACGAAGTTCCTATTTATATACAGAGTGTTACATTTGCTTCTGATTAAGATCAGAAAAGTTACCTTGTTTCGAATTTTGCTGCTTCCCGGTAACATCTACTGCAAATTTTTGCGTCCTGATTTCTTGAGCTGTTTGGGGTCAGAAATATGGGGGGGGGCCTTCTGGGTTCATCCATGACACGGGTCACCCCTACTCCTCGATGCTGGACAGGTGGATTCTGCAGTGGCTTTACCGTCTTCCCCCCATCTTTTGTAAAAGCTTGAGGATTAAACCATGTAGCCACTCCCTTGCTAAATTAGAAAGGAACCAAATCACCAAAGACAGCATTGACTACTCAAAGGCTTAAAAGTAGGAAGGGAAAAAAATGTTCAATTGAAGCTGGGAATTACTGCACTCCTCCCACTTAAAATCAGTGTGCAGAATGAATTCCACGTGGCTGAAGCTCTCCAGTCAGTCTTTTAGCAACCAGAGTGTGTGATTGCTTGAGTAACCCAGAGGGGCAGGTCCCCCTCAGGCACAATTGCTCCAATCTGCTGACCAGTGCCAGGTACAAACAATAGGTTCAGAATTCAAAGATGTCTAAATTCTGGTCACCCATGCTGTGCCTCTGGGACCTGTGATTTGTCCCACCATGGAGGTCAGTTCTCATTACTGAACTAGGGAGCATTTTATAGTTCGGACAACAGGACAATGGAAGGCTGCTGACTGTACCAATGATGGACAAAGAGTCCCCCAAAGGCCACCTGAGACAGCAGAGGGGATTCCTTTTTAAGCGTATAGAGCAGAGATAATTCTCCAAATCATTTGCGACATTAACTGCCGACCTCTCTGGCAAGCCCTCCGAGTGTGCACGCATGCTATAGACAATAGGATGTCACTGAGGCTGCAGCATCCAGACACATGTGCCTTGTAAGAGTCTTGATACTCAACGGAGACCTCAGGCCAACTCAATCACATGCAGACGCTGATGTCTCGAACAACTCTCTGGAGGGTTCTAGAATATGGCAAACTCGAAAGCTGGCATTCTAGACACCCCATCTCATTTCATTTCCAAAAGAATCCCAGGTGACCGGTATGTCCCATTTCTGTTCCATGCAGGGAGAAATCGGCACAGCTGTGTTGTTTTGTGCAGTTTGAAATTTATAAGTGGTTTCTGACCTAGATCTGTCTAATTCGCAAAATAAAGGCTTGGACAAGGGATTTCACTACATTACCTAAGGAAATTAGCTATTAAGATGCTGATCCTGATGGAGTCGAACTCAATAAGAAACTGCTTACCAGCCTCACGAGCAAATGCCACGGACTCCTGAGAATGAAGCCCCCGGAGGAGGTTGGGGTGCTCTGAACTTCCGGTTACCATGACACTAAGAGGGCTTGGGCTCACACTTGCAGTCGGGTCTGAACGGCAGATTGTGTTGTACTGAAGCATTTTCTTTTCACTAGAGCCAGAAGGATGGGTTACAATTTACCTTGAAGGTGAAAGAGAAGATATTGCCCCCCCCAACAACAAAATGTCTTATTTGAGAAAGGAACTGGTTTTTTCCTCTTATGTCTAGAGTCTTTAGGCATGAATCAAAAAGAAATTTAATAAAGTTTGAATAATGGAAGACAAATGAGGTTTCCTTTAACGAAGCAAGCGAGGGCCAAAAAGAAAGAGACTTTGTATTATGTATTTGGGACTTTTTGTCTATTGGGTTGTTTGTTAGTGGTGCTGTGGGTGGGAGGCAGGTCATCATCCCTACTAGGTAAGGAAGTGCCGTATCACCAAGGCACACCATTGGCCCTGACACGTGGTGCTTAAACCCCCTCCCCCCCCCCAAAAAAACAATCATGGATCCTCACTAGGCAATCCTATAGGATGGCATAGGTTTATGCCTCTAGATAAAGCTCTGCTTAGATGCCAGGGAGGGCACAGACTGAGAGCACTTGATGTATGTTGTAAGGCTGGAGGGTGACAAACTGAATTGGCTACCATTCCTTGGCCCTCAGCACAGCACAGCACAATACACCACAGCACAGCACACCACAGCACAGCAGATGCTTCAGCCTAGTCTACTGCACAGTGGGGTGTGTCCTCAGACACACACTGCCCTCAGGCCCGTGTGGCTGTGGAGGGGTAGCTGTGAGTGCCTCCACAGGTGTGAGGTCTAAGAAAAGCGGTGCCGTTCCCATCTCTGAGGTGCAGACCACGTAAAGCATGGTGTCTATAATGCACGCGATACAGTGTAGATGCCAGGATACAGCATTTAAAAAACCCAGCTGCCTTCCTTCTGGGGTGATAAGCTTCCCTCTTTTTGGACAGATTTTTAAATGTACTTATTTTGCTATGAAATGTAATGTTGTTCCATTCTCAGTCAAGAAAAGCTGTGCCTGAGTGGAGAATTCTTGTTTCCTTTTAAGACAATCTCACTATGCTGTTCAGGCTAACATGGAACTTAGGAGCTCAATTGATCCTCCTGCCTCTGCATCCCAAAGAGCTGGGACCACAAGTACGTGCTACCATGTCTAACCCAAGTGACAGACGATTGTTCCCCTCCCTCAGCATTTGAGCTGGGCTTTCGAATCCCTGCTTTAATCATTAGTTCTCAGCCCAGGAAATTCCTGGCCTTTGTTCTTAATAGAACAATACAGCTTCCTGTTTCACCTGAGAGCCACTGCTAGCCACCACCCTGAGCTTCCACTGATGTACCAGGCCTGCAGTTTCCTGATTCCAGCAGGCCACCTGCTGACAATGGAGCCAATTCCAGATCACTTCCCCAGAGTCTGGGGGGAGGGGAGGGGCTTGCCCAAGCTGTTATATGGCCTATAATAAAACTTCAGCCTTGACCAGCAATGCCCTGGCCCTCCTTCTTTTTGCCGCCTTCCCATGCATCCCCAGGGTTCTTTTTCAGGTATCCGGTTCATTTGTAGCTGCAGGCAGCAACAGATGCTGTGGCACTTTGAACAGCTATGTCCTCCTAGATTCATGTGTTTGAATACTTGGCCCTTAGGGTGTAGCACGGTTGGTAGGCGTGACCTTGCTGGAGGACTTGAGTCACTCTAGGGTCTTTGCGGTTTCCCATGCTCAAGCTCCACCCGGTATGGAATCAGTTTCCTGCTGGCCAAGATGTAGCACTCTCAAACCCTCCAGCCCCATGCCTGCCTGCACGCTGCCTTGTCTCCCACCAAGATGATAACGGACTAATCCTCTGAAACTGTAAGCCAGACCCAATTAAATGTTGTCTTTTATAAGAGTTGCCTTGGTCATGGTGTCTCTTCACAGCAATAAAATCCTAAGATGGATGCTACAGTCAAAGCAAGTGAAGCAATGAAGATTTACAGACGTAACTTGTATTTGAGTGAGAGTCATTGTTCACGGTTACTCAAGGAAGTTGTGTCCAGCGTTTGATAAGATTCTTACAGAAGAGCTGCTTCCAGATATAAGATCCAATGCAAGCGTGAGCTGGGGCCTCTACCAGCTTTCATTTCCAAATCTTCTCACCGGTTCACCTTCACTGCAGACTCCAACCACCACAGGGTACCAACAACCCTTTGCGGTATGAGCTGTATCCCTGTATGGTGACAGCTGATGGAAGACACACACCGGACATGCCTTCTCTGTACCAGAAAGGCTGTGCAGCCTGATGACGGGGAGCCTACCTCCCTCTCCGGAGATGAATTCTGCAGGCTGGCTCTGCTCTTCCCCTGCCCTTACCTCCCATCGCTCTCCGCTCACTCTGTTCCTGCCCAGTCCAGCCGCTTGGCTCCTTCTGGAATACAACTTGCTCCCACAGCAGGATTCTGTTAGTACCGAGACCTGTGATGTCGCATAGGCGACAATTAGCACAGTGGGACCATAGGCCTGTTGCCAAGGCAACA